>NW_014592106.1:0-849 GCF_000485595.1 Priapulus caudatus | reverse complement strand
GTGTGTGTGTGTGTGTGTGTGTGTGTGTGTGTGTGTGTGTGTGTGTGTGTGTGTGTGTGTGTGTGTGTGTGTGTGTGTGTGTGTGTGTGTGTGTGTGTGTGTCTGTGCGTACGTGCGTGTATGTGTGTGTGTGTGTGTGTGTGTGTCTGTGCGTACGTGCGTGTATGTGTGGTCACTGCTTACGAGTTTAGCTCTGCATCTGCAGTAGAGCCTCTATAGTTGCGTCCTTGTTGCCGTTCTCAGCCTCCAGCACGGATTTAATGGCTTCATCTTCCACATCTGGAAACATCTCCTTAACCTGCAATTATACAGAGAAACCTAACAGCAGCAGCTGGACTGAGCAGCAGCAACACCGACAACAACAGTCACAGCAGCAGCCATAGCAACAGCTACAACAACAGTCATAGCAACAGCCATAGCAACAGCTACAACAACAGTCATAGCAACAGCCATAGCAACAGCTACAACAACAGTCACAGCAACAGCCATAGCAACAGCTACAACAACAGTCACAGCAACAGCCATAGCAACAGCTACAACAACAGCTACAACAACAGCCACAGCAACAGCCACAGCAACAGCCACAGCAACAGCTACAACAACAGCCATAGCAACACCGACAACAACAGTCACAGCAGCAACCATAGCAACAGCTACAACAACAGTCACAGCAACAGCCATAGCAACACCGACAACAACAGTCACAGCAGCAACCATAGCAACAGCTACAACAACAGTCACAGCAACAGCCATAGCAACAGTCACAGCAGCAACCATAGCAACAGCTACAACAACAGTCACAGCAACAGTCATAGCAACAGCCATAGCAACACCGACAACAACAGTCAC
>NW_014592105.1:0-849 GCF_000485595.1 Priapulus caudatus | reverse complement strand
ACACACACACACACACACACACACACACACACACACACACACACACACACACACACACACACACACGCACGCACGCACACACACACACACACACATATATATATATATATATTATATATATATCCTTTCCCCTTCCATCCCTCTCTTTCTCTATCATTCATTTACGCCGGATATGCTATAATAGCACGGGCATTCATTGGCGCCGTTTTCTGCCGGAATGTGGACACAATTCGCAGTTGTCGGTCGTAGGCCATTTCTATGCACCCCGTCAGTCGCGCAAGTGCACGCACAAACAGATTCGTGGCATGCAGGCTGGCTGGTAAAGTGACTTTGTGCCTTATTATATTCCAAGCGGCAATCTTTTCTATATATATCAGAAGTAGATAATAGGGAATAAAAAGGGGATAGATAAAAGGGGAATCCCTATTATCTACTTCTGATATATATGCCGCCGGAGTGGAGGCATGTTCGAATGATTCGTCTAGAGATACAATGCTTATCGCTTGTATGAGAACTTCCTACCTATTCTCGTTATAGATATAGATATACAGATTAACGTGCTCGGTATGGTTTTGCACGAAAGCAGAAGTGCACGCGACCAGCATACCAACCTCTGGTTGCGAGTATTAGTTACCTGTCTATAGGTGCATGTAGGTGGGGTATAAATATCTCTGTAGGTGTAGGTATAGGTGAGGTTGGCTCTGAGCTCGACTCGATATATCGTGGCTATACTTGGGCGATTATTTACACAGAGTTTCCTGTAGTGTAGTATATATATATATATATATATATATCATTTATATTTATATATATATATATATATATATATATATCTAGTATTATATGTAT
>NW_014592104.1:0-849 GCF_000485595.1 Priapulus caudatus | reverse complement strand
AAAAAATCTGTAAAACCTCCCGTGAAAAGTGGTCACTGCTAACAGAATTTATCACAGCGAACAGTAGATGGCGTTGGCATCTCGCGCGTCTGACCGCCACGCGTCCATGTTACAGAATCTGCTGGCTCAGAAGGACAACGATCATCATACGATACACAAGGTGCGGCGTTGCTTCCTCTGGGACAACCAGTACTTCCAGATGGACATCTATCAGGAGCCCTGCCCTCCCAGGTACGAATTATAGGACACGCATTTAAAGTATTGACACACTGAAAGTATTTGTGAATCTCTTAAGTAGTCAGAGGGATGTAAGTAAGGGGATGAGGAGGAAGATGCAGCGAAAGGAATGGTGCGTGCGTGCGTGCGTGCGGGCGGGCGGGCGTGCGTGCGCGCGTGCGCGTGCGTGCGTGCCGTGGTAAGAGCAGCAGAATCCATTACGCTACTATTTTAGGATGATGTATTTGATGTTGTTGTTGTTGTTGTTGTTGTTGTTGTTGTTGTTGTTGTTATTATTGTAGTTTATGCTAACTGTGTTGTCTCGTGCACGCAGCTGTGCGGGTCTCGTCATACTGGAGACGTACACGACTAAGATGGACGCCGACCTCAAGTTGCCGGACTTCCTGCAGATCGAGCGTGAGACGACGGGCAATCCGGACTACTCCATGTTCAACCTGTCGCTGAAGGCGGACGATGAGAAACGCCTACGATCATTCTCAGGTCTGTACTCGCGCTCGCACGCACGCGCTGACGTTGTCGTCACGTGATTAAACGTTGGTTATATATATCTTACGACTTGGCCAGCTTAAAGTGATTACGTCACCGTAAATAATAATAAAAAATAAAAAAAAC
>NW_014592103.1:0-849 GCF_000485595.1 Priapulus caudatus | reverse complement strand
GAGAGAGAGAGAGAGAGAAAGATGATAGGCGTCGATAGATAGTTATCGGCTTAACTCACAACGCGATTTATTGGCCTAGGTAGGCTATAGTTGGTACATTTTATAGGTTAATGGGTCTTAAAGCTCCTGGGTCGCGACCAAAAACTGGGTCACGATGTTAGTTAGCATCAACAGTGATTAGGGTCTGTATATAGTTATTGTCAGGTTACCTTTGAATTGCCAGCTTAAAGATCTAAAGGCATGGGTCGGCGAACTAACCACGCACTGCGATTTGTTTACCAGCAAAGATTGAGAACTTCTTGCTGTAGTTGAATACACGAACTGTGGTGAAGGAGACACCGCAGTCAGGGCGCGCTCTCGCGACCTCCGACTACAGGCATGTGACGTATCCCTGCGGCCAAAACGCATGCATGCAGTGTCTTTCGAACATGACAGTGCAACTCGCAGTGTTAACTCCCATCCCTCACCCGCAGGCTGATTCAGACAAATCTACGCAGTTATACGTTTCACTTTGTGCTGGCGCAGCGGGGTATGACAGATCGGCAAAGCAGGATGTGACAAGATATTTCCACGCGCTTACATCCGTAACCTGTCATCGTGTGACAAAGCGAATACAATATGGCGGCCGCCGGCGCCGTTTACGATTAGTTCGCTTAATAAAAGTAAACAAATTTCCTTTAAAAAATCCGTGATGGTTTTAATCCGTTGCTATAACATTGATCAGTGTATGCATGCTCGAAGAGAACTATAGACTACATGCGTGTTGTTATTTGCACTATTATTCATAGCAGATAAACGTATGTGTGTTTTGAGCAGCGAGTTTTGCTGCGCTTCAGTGTCTCACCTCAT
>NW_014592102.1:0-849 GCF_000485595.1 Priapulus caudatus | reverse complement strand
GAGAGAGAGAGAGAGCGCGAGAGAGAGAGACAGCGCGAGAAAGAAAGAGAGAGGGGGAGCACAAGTAAACTTGTCACCTTGGCACAGAGCAAACACAGAGCTGAGGGTATTTATTTACTAGTAATACAAAAGGCCATCTGATTCTCATCACGCTATATACGCAGTGCGCGCGGGAAATCCATTTACAAAGTTTTCGATGCAAAATGAAAACTACAATCGGAATTCTGACATTTACACAGCGCAGGCAGCATTAACGGGCCGGCAATTTACCTTGACGTTGTCGTTAATAATGTATTTCACGAATTGATTTGAATGGCGAATACATCGTCGCCATGCACAGAGTTCTCACCATTATCGGCGTCGTCGTCATCACCATCGTCATCGTCGTCATCACCATCGTCATCGTCACCATCGTCATCGTCGTCATCACCATCGTCATCGTCGTCATCACCATCGTCATCGTCGTCAGCGCCATCGTCATCATCATCATCGCCATCGTCATCAACGAGGGGCGGCGACGGGGGTGGGTATAACGTATACTTAAACGCCCGCTCCGTGAGGGTATTAACTAGTAGTCATTTATTATTGTCGGCGAGTATGTAATTCACCCTATAGACGGAAACTATTATTTTCGCAGGATAATGTCAATGGATCTTCCAACAGCTATTAGTTGGCATAGTGACTATACAACAGCCACGTTACAGACTTCAGCCTGGTCGCCAAAGGAGACACAGAGAGAGAGAGACAGAGAGGGGGAGAGACAGACGGACACACACACACACACACACACACACACACACACACACACACACACACACACACACACACACACACACACACACACACACA
>NW_014592101.1:0-850 GCF_000485595.1 Priapulus caudatus | reverse complement strand
GTGGTCTCCATTCGATCAGTACGAGAAAGCCCTTGGATTAGTGTTATTGATAAATTGGATTCGTTGTTGACAGCTAGTTTAGATTCGATGGCGATTAAGGTTTTTTTTACATTACTATCTAAAGTTTTGCATTGGTAATCGAAACCGTCTCCATTAAATAATACGACAGGTGATCCAATAGCACTTCGTAAAACTTTAATTAAGTGGTTGGATGGTTCAGCATTGAGTTGCGTGGTCTCGCCACATATCAACATTTCTGGATGATATATACGAGTAGTTCTCACGATTAAATGGAAATGTTTTTCCAGATGGCATTAGTGCTGTCCGATTGATTTAGCGTGTAGAAATGTAAACCTGGAGCACCTTGTTCTAATAACTGGTTGCAAAGTTTACTAACAACATCAAGACCAAAAGCTTGCAAGCTATCAGTGTCGTCAGCATATGCTTCCAGTTGTTTTCTAATCCAGCGCGGAATTTCAGCACCGCAGATGTCAGAAAAGCGCGTGAGGCTAGAAAAGTTTGTTATAGGCATAATGCCAGGGGTGATGGGAATTGTAATTCCTTCATTATGGCAGTTATCCATAAAGCGAGAATAAGAGTCAATATTATAAAAATATTGTGTGATGGCACCGTTGGCACCAGCGTAAACTTTGTTTTTGAAGTTTGCAAAATCACTTTGAGGTGATAATGATTCTGGGTGGTACTCAGGATAAGCGGCAACCTCAATATGAAAATGATTCCCCGTGGTTTCACGGATAAATGAAACTAACTCATTTGCGTGTGATAATTCCTTCGTTGATTCGCCAGACTCGGGGATGTCGCCACGCAGTGCAACTAATTGAGTGACCCC
>NW_014592100.1:0-850 GCF_000485595.1 Priapulus caudatus | reverse complement strand
CACACACACACACACACACACACACACAGAGACACACACACAAACACACACACACACACATATATATATATATACATATATCGGGTTATAAATAACCCGTTATTAAACCTGCATCAACCAACGGCCGCAGGTAATGAATTCTTCGATTCATCCGGTCGGGCACACATGACGTAACCAGCACTCTCACTACCCGTATAATAATAACTCGTTATACACCCCACCCCCCACCCCCTCCCCCTGCCGCCGCCTCTGCCGCCGCCGCCGCCGCCGCCGCCGCCGACACAGTGTCGATCAAAGTCAACGAAATTTCTCTTACGTAACTAAGCCTTGTGATAGCATAATTGCTTCTTGTTAGAGGCGCTCCGACGGCAACGTTCGTGAAACGACCGTAAGGGGAGAAGCAGAAGCAGTAATTGTACATGTATACGTGCCGCCGGTCCGCCACATACCGGCGCGTACACAGCGGGCGATACATGGTCTAATATAACCACCGAGGCTGGGAGTTATCAGACTAAGAATTATATGACAGACATGCACAGAAATAGAGAGGATGAAGACAGAAGAATGGGGGATCAAAAGGAGCGAAGGAGGGAGAGAGCGTACGAGCGACCGTGAAAGCGAGAGAGAGAGATAGAGAGCGAGATTGAGAGAGAAAGAGAGAGAGGGCAAGCGAAAAAGAGACCGAAAGATTGAGAACGAGAGCTAGCGAGAGAGAGACCGAGAGCGCGAGAGATCGAGAACAAGAGAGAGCGAGAGAGCGAGAGAGAGAGAGAGAGAGAGAGAGAGAAGAGCAAAAGAAGAAGAGAGAGAGAGAGAGAGAGAGAGAGAGAGAGAGAAGAGAGAGAGAGAG
>NW_014592099.1:0-850 GCF_000485595.1 Priapulus caudatus | reverse complement strand
GGACGGGCTGTGCGGGCCAGATCTCCAACGATCGGTGGCAAGTGATCCGCGAAGCCCGCCGAAATATAGGATGTAGACGCGCGATCTCGCCGATGAACTGATTGTAAGATACTAACCACAGTAGACTCTCTATGTTTGGAGACCCCGCGGCTTCTCGTTGTACCGGCGCCAGCCGCCGACCGCGTTGGGTCGCTTGAATAGATATCCTTGAGACTTTTATACTACTATATATATCACTATATTACTATATATATATATATATATATATGTATATAGGTATATACTATAATAATATATATATATCATATATATATATTATAATATATATATATAGTGTACGTGTGTAGAGTATGATGAAGAAAATATCTGTTGGTGCTTATATTGTAGATGATTATATAGGAAGAGCATGCGACACTTAGGTACAATTGTCGTGTCCATCAATCAATGTTGCTCTCATTAGCAACGTCGGCCGTAAACCGCTAACTATTTCCCTCCAATTACACTGTTATTCCCATGCAGGGATTTTTGCCTGCGTACAATTATGACTCATCACGCTGCCGGAACAACGTTCTATTCCGGCAACGTTCTATTCCGCGTCGTTAATGCAATTAACTTTAATCGCAGCACGTGCGGAGAGCATTTGAGGCTGCACGGTAGTAGCAAGAGTACGAGAGGGGTCATTGCATCAAACAGGTAGATAGAAATTAAGGAGTAAATCGCTCTGACGAAGAGGAGATATAAATACAGGAACAGTGATCACGTGGGCAGCTAGGCGTGGTGGGAGAAGCTGACTTCCGCGTGACGACACGACAGATATAGATGACAACACAATTAACTAGCAGGTTCCGGA
>NW_014592098.1:0-850 GCF_000485595.1 Priapulus caudatus | reverse complement strand
CTCCAGCATAAGAACCATTGAGATTACGCGGAGGTATTTTTTCTTCGCGTGTCAGCAACAAAAAATTTTCAAGCTCTTTGCGATAGAATGAAGATCGCTTAGGAAAGTCCATTGCCAAGGTGGTTAAACTACTGAGTACATTGTGCTTGCCAGTATGACGTCCATAATAGGTTTCAACACCAATGACCGCGACGATATAGGCGGGGTCTACACCAAACACATGTTCTGCTGCTGCTAATGCTGCTTTATGACGCTTCCAAAATGCAACACCACCTGCAATGCGGCCTTCCGTGAGAAAGATAGAACGGTAAGCGCCCCATGGTTTTCCTTCTGCTGGTGAATTGACTTTTCTAAGCACTTCGGTATCCCGCATAACACCTGCAAAGAGGGTCTGCAATTCAGCTGGATGAAACCCATGTTGACGCGACATCCGTGCAATCAATTGTTGCAGTTCTGGATAAGCCAGATAGCCACCATTAGCAGTCACTGTTTGCGAGGGGAGCGATTTTACTGCCTTAGGAGCTGCTTGATATACTGGTGAGCGTGGCGTTGATGTGTGCTTGGTTTTGGGAGGTGTAGTGCTTTGAGTATATTGAGAAAGCTCTGCTAGTGTCTCATCTGCGGGTAATTGATATCCGTTTGAACAAGCTGTTAGTAGTAGCTCTGCCAATAATGCCATGATAGTCGTCGAAATAATTCTTTTCGCCTTCCGCTGATTTCTCCTCTTCATAAGCCCTCTATTTGTTTCTTGCATGCTATGTTTCTGGCTCATAAGTTGAACCCTTGGGTCAATCTCGCATAGAGCCATAACCTTTCTTACGTTTTCTTAGCCCCATAAGCAAACCAAATG
>NW_014592097.1:0-850 GCF_000485595.1 Priapulus caudatus | reverse complement strand
CAAAATATAAAGATGCTTTCGAGAAAAAGTTTGGTGTGCGTTTAGGTTTTATGTCGTTCTTTGTGCAAGCAAGTGTTGAAGCATTAAAACGTTTCCCAGAAATTAATGCATCTATCGATGGTAGCGACATTGTTTATCATGGTTATTATGATATCGGTGTTGCGGTATCTGGCCCCAATGGTTTGGTTGTACCCATTGTAAGAGATGTGGATATTCAATCGATATCCGATATTGAGCAATCAATTATTCATTATGCGAACAAAGCCAAAGATAATACGCTTTCGATTAATGATATTACCGGTGGTACATTCACCATATCAAATGGCGGTGTTTTTGGTTCCATGTTATCAACGCCTATTCTTAATCCACCGCAGAGTGCAATTTTAGGTATGCATAATATTATTGAACGCGCGATGGTTGTTGACGGCGAGATTGTTGCGCTGCCAATGATGTATTTAGCCCTATCTTATGATCACCGATTAGTTGATGGTAAAAGTGCTGTGCAGTTTTTAGTGACGATTAAAGATTTGTTGGAAGATCCTTCGCGTATGTTGTTAGGTGTTTAATCATGTCTAAAGAATATGATGTTGTTGTTATCGGTGCTGGCCCTGCAGGGTATGTTGCTGCAATTCGTTGTGCGCAACTAGGTCTAACAACTGTCTGTGTCGATGAATGGTTGAACCATAAGGGGGAAGCCTCATTAGGTGGCACCTGCTTAAATGTAGGTTGTATTCCATCAAAAGCACTACTTGAATCATCTCATTTATATCAGCAAACAAATCATGATTTATCTCAGCATGGTATCTCCATTGATTCATTAGCGGTAGATGTTTCAGTGATGCAAAATCGT
>NW_014592096.1:0-850 GCF_000485595.1 Priapulus caudatus | reverse complement strand
ACAGCAGCAGCAGCAGCAGCAGCAGCAGCAGCACAGTAACAGAGCAGCAGCAGCAGTAGTAGCAACAGCAGCAGCAGCAGCAGTAGCAGCATCAGTAGTAGCAACAGCAGCAGCAGCAGCAGTAGCAGGAGCAGCAGCAGCAGCAGAGGCACACACACACACACGTCAACACGTGGTGCCGGGTGGGCCAGACATAGCTCATACAAACAAACAAACATGTTCCCTTTAACTGTACATACAGCATACTGGTATGCCAACTGTTTTCTCACCCTCTTCTGCCAACTGCACCACTCCTCCTCTTCCCATATTCTCCCTATCCGATCATCTTATCTTCCACTTTTATAATCCGTCTCCCTTTTTCTTGCCCCATGCTCTCGTATCTACTTCTATTCCCTCCTATTCAATTTTTTCCTCTCTCCTCTTCTCGTCTATCTTCTCGTCTTCGCCATTCTGCCCCCTTCGGTCCTTCTGTCTCTCCTGTCCTTGCCTACTGTTCCACCCCTTCATATATCATCGTGTGTACGAGTGTGAGGGTGCGTGTACGAGTGTAAGGGTGCGTGTACGAGTGTAAGGGTGCGTGTACGAGTGTAAGGGTGCGTATACGAGTGTAAGGGTGCGTGTACGAGTGTAAAGGTGTGTAGACCTACGATTGATGACTTACCTGCGCGCAGCTTCGTAGCTGATCTGTTGCTTCAGAAAGAGAGAATGCTTCAGCAGGTCTTGGATGTTGTGGAAGTGGGCAGCGCTGCCGTGCATGCTTCTCACTGCACTGCAACAACATACAACATATAACAACAACATACAACATAACACGTCAGCTCCTCACTGCACTGCAACAACAAGATACAAT
>NW_014592095.1:0-850 GCF_000485595.1 Priapulus caudatus | reverse complement strand
TCGCTCTCTCTCGCTTACTATCTATCTATCTCTCTGTGCTCCCTCTCAATCTATCTATTTATCTATTCTATCTATCTATCTATCTATCTATCTATCTATCTATCTATCTATCTATCTATCTATCTATCTATCTATCTATCTATCTATCTATCTATCTATCTATCTATGTATCTATCTATCTATTATCTTCACAGTACGCAATTTTGCAATGCCACCTGTGTTGAAACTGTACACTATGCATTATTATTATTATTATTATTATTATTGTTATTATTATTATTATTATTATTATTATTATTATTATTATTATTATATACTCGCGTTATATTATACTTATAAGTGTTTTCATTCTGTTATTCATAGCGTTTGGCAAACGTTGACGCAATTGTCTACAGCACGCGCTCAGTTTGCGAAACCTCTCATCAGATGTACTACCTAGCAACAATCTATACGTACAAGGGGCTTCTACTGCTATACGGAGCGTTGCTCGCCTTCGAATCCAGGTATGCGATACGCAGCTATACGATATCGTGTCCCGCCCCTGCGGTGAGTATCGTGCTCGACTGGTGCGCCTATAGTACCACGGACGACTTCGATCGGGCGCGCCCACGCAAGTATGACGCAGACCAACATGATTACGATTAGGATTGCAGGCTTATCTCCTTAATTCGGTCTATAGCTATTATTGGTTTTAATGGCAACGACAGGAAAGCTAGTAAGACAACTTTAAACTTGGGTAACTTTTGCTGGAAACAATCGCTTCACTGATTAAACCCCCGCATTGATTTCGTTAATATACGAGATACGAGAGCTGGTCTGACATGCAGGTGAGAAAGCCAGCAAACTATAA
>NW_014592094.1:0-850 GCF_000485595.1 Priapulus caudatus | reverse complement strand
ACACACACACACACACACACACACACACACACACACACACACACACACACACACACACACACACACACACACACACACACACACACACATACACGCATTCACCAGCAATCGCATGAAATGACGCGGGGGTGATCGACATGCAGTACAACCGATTTCCTTTATTCCCGTGCATTCATTCACCAACAAATAAAACCCGCGTATAACGAACGATACGGGGAGACGGGGTGCAGGGGATGCTACCGGTGCTCCATCTACTGTGCATGTTAGTCTTGCCTCCAACGAACGCATACACGTGCGCGGATTGCCATCCGCGGGTCATTGGATTCTCGAGATCTAACTAGCAGCGATCAACGCTCCATCGCATGCAGCAGCGCATCCGCCGGAAGCACACGCGCATGCCTAAACAGACGCGGTCGCACTTAAACGCGCGCGAAAGTTTGTTATCATCGGCGCTGATTTTCACCGGTTACTACTTCCTCTCAAAATAAACGCGCGGACCCACGACCCACCGCCCGGCCGGGGGTCCACTGACAGCGTCGTCGGCGCTAGCACACCGCTAATCCCCGTGCACACCGATGGCGCCTTCCCTGGTCGCCTATTATTTTTTTCCGATTGGGGGTTTTACGGTGTTTAATGCGGGCCACGCAGGCTGATCCGGGTGTTCAGACCGATCGGCGTGCTACACTTTTAGGAGATCAGATGCTGTTTAGCGCGTAGACTGGCAGGCGTCCAGCAGAATGAGCGAGAGAGAGAGAGAGAGAGAGAGAGAGAGAGGAGGGAGGGAGGAAGAAGAGAGAGAGAGAGAGGAGGTAGTAGAGAGAGAGAGAGAGAGACGAGACGAGAGAGAGAG
>NW_014592093.1:0-850 GCF_000485595.1 Priapulus caudatus | reverse complement strand
CTCTCTCTCTCTCTCTCTACTATATATATATATATATATATATATATATATGATATCTCTCTCACGCGTGGGGCTATGCGTCTAGGATGGATGATGGCGGAGACAGCAGCGAGATCGCTCCTACAGATACGCTTATAGTGCGCAGACTACACGCATGCATATGCATGTGAGCGCGCGCGCGTGATGTCCCCCATACATGCACGGCTCCCCCGCCCCCACACACACAGCCGCCACACGCACGCACGCATAGCTCAGCGCTTGGCGGCGGGAGCATCAAAAAGATGCTGCCGCGGGAAGAGGTTGGCGGCTCTGTGTACATTCTTAAGCGGGTAAAGTGGCTAATTGGTAAACAACATTCACGATCGATTAGCCAGTGAAAGCGGGGTGGTTACCGGCGGCCGACAGCGCTGGGTGCGGGGACGGGGGCCGGGCGACGGCGCATGCGTGCTGCCGGTGTCACAGGTCGGATTACGCCGCTTAAGCTATCAGCATGTAAATGATCCGCTTTGCGTGTCTGGCCCGGCGTTTTGTTGCCGTAACGATGAGCACATCTCGCCGACAACGGGAACGGCTCCGTCTCTTTCTAGCGCGGCCTGTAATCAGTGCTCGCCGGTACAACACCGCTAGCGTCACATGTCGTGCCGCTGCCGCCGCCGCTGTGGTCCAGGCAGCCGAAGGAGAAGGAGGGGGTACTCCTGCGGGAGATCCGCTTTCCGTGTGCCCGCACACACCGCGTAGAGAGAGAGAGAGAGAGAGAGAGAGAGAGAGAGAGAGAGAGAGAGAGAGAGAGAGAGAGAGAGAGAGACGAGACGACGACGACGACGACGACGACGACGAACGACGACGACGA
>NW_014592092.1:0-851 GCF_000485595.1 Priapulus caudatus | reverse complement strand
CAGACGCTCAATGCATCAAGGCTTATTCCTCGATCGTCGTCCTTTTTTGGTTTCATATGACCCCTTTGGTGATGTGGACGGAAAGATGCTCGAAGCGCAGTTGTTGGGGAATGGCGTGGTTGGTGTGGGGATTGCGATGGATTATTATTTCTCACGGATTCAAAACGGTTACCTCGGCTCTGGTAATAAAATCACCCACAATCTAGTGGGACTCTTCGGCGTGATGGATGGCGCGTGTAGTGATCTGCAAACAGGGCTAGCGCGTCAAATGACCGAATTACACGAGCCGATGCGTTTATTGGTGGTGGTCGAAGCCGAGATCAGTACCGTAGAAGCTATTTACCATCGCCAGCCAGCCATCAAAATGTTGGTGGATAATTGCTGGTTGAATTTAGCGGTGAAGAATCCGAATACAGCAGAACTACACGAGTTCAAAGTCGGTGAAGGATTGCTGAAATGGCAAGGCAAACGCTTTGACTTATCTAAGGTTAAAACCTCTCAGGAATGGTATCAGGGTAAGCATGAGTATTTAGAGCCAGTGATGATTGAGGCGTAAGCATAATGCGCGTTGATTACCGAGTTTGGTGTGGTCGCTCAGGGTAAGGGGGCTAAATGCAGCTTAATATGCCTCATCAGTTTTTTAATCGTGCCGCGTTGTTGCTGCATGAAGGCATTACATTTTTCTCTATAATCATGCTCTGAGGTAAGCAGCTCAATCATTTTCTTTTCAATGTCGTGTTCATTTTGCTCTACCCATGCAATGTGAGCTGTGCACAGTGGCGGGTAAATATCACTAAAATTAAAGATATAAGGTCCACTGATAACGGGTATACCCAATGCTGTTGCTTCTA
>NW_014592091.1:0-851 GCF_000485595.1 Priapulus caudatus | reverse complement strand
GAGAGAGAGAGAGAGAGGGAAGAGAGAGAGTGAGAGACAGAGAGACTGAGAGAGAGAGAGAGAGAGAGAGCGAGAGAAAGAACTTGCCGGATAAATCGCTGGGCGTAATTGGCCGCTATGTGAATTTCGGAGAGACGCAGCTTGCATTTTATGCGACTAAAATTGGCTCGGAAAGACGAAGCATTCGCCGGCGCACCATCCTAATAACTTACTGGCTGATTCATTTACAAACAATTGCCTTATGCGAGACGATCATTAGGAATAACTGCATAGGATTACCAGCTCTACGCGAATAGTGTGTCATTAGTATTCTCGTGCGATCGTTTGCCTCGGTTTCTCGCTCGCATCGTATTAGAAGCGACATTCCGACATTCGTCTCTGCCTGTTAGCTCGTAGAAACGGTGCTTTAAGGCGATATGGATCCATTCTGAAACGAACATTCTAACACTGTCGTGGCGTCTCAGCGGGCTACGTGCGAGCGCTTGCGTGCATTTCGAAGAGGCAGGAGAGGAGGCGGTAAAAGCAAAATTGCTGCGGTTTCGCTCGAAGGTTTCTGAGAGACGGATACGCGTGTAGCGTCATGGTGAATTAATGATGCCAGCAGCCGGAGCAAATTAAGCCAACAATTACGCACACCCACGCAGGGATATGCATGCATGCACTCACGCATCCATGCCTACAGGCAACACACACACGCTCACACATGCACATACACTCACACGTGCCACACACGCACGCACACACACACACGCACACACACACACACACACACACACACACACACACACACACACACACACACTACACACACACACACACACACACACACACACACACACACACACACACAC
>NW_014592090.1:0-851 GCF_000485595.1 Priapulus caudatus | reverse complement strand
TTACCTTTACCCATACTCCTTACTTTACCCTTACTCCTTACTTTACCCTTACTTTACCTTTACCCATACTCTTACTTTACCCTTACTTTACCTTTACCTATACTCCTTACTTTACCCTTACTTTACCTTTACCCTTACTTTACCTTTACCCATACTCCTTACTTTAGCCTTACTTTACCTTTACCCATACTCCTTACTTTACCCTTACTTTACCTTTACCCATACTCCTTACTTTACCCTTACTTTACCTTTACCCATACTCCTTACTTTACCCTTACTTTACCTTTACCCATACTCCTTACTTTAGCCTTACCTCCTGCGCGAACTCTTCGATCTCCTCGACGCGCAGCCTCTTGTTGACGACGGTGACCTGGAAGATGCGCGGTGGCAGCGGCGGTGGGTTCTCCTGCAACAGGAAGCGACGTATCAGGCGTGTGTTACGTACGTAGTAATTTATGTAAAGCTGTTCACAGTTGCGCGTCTGAGCCGGCGTGTCTCTGTGTAGTTAATAAGACTTCCGCGCGCGATTGCCGTCACGAAATACATCGAGAGTGGGAAGGTGCGAGAGAGAAGCAGAAATCGAGATTAGAATCAGGCGAAGAGAAAGTAAAATGAAGAGCGTGAGTGCATGCAGACGTGCGCGTATGCATGTGCGTGTCCGTATGAGTGTACGTACGTTTGCGTGTGATTGTGCGAATGAGTGTCCATGCGAGTGTGCGTGCGTGTAACAAACGCGCACGTATATGTGTGTGTGTGTGTGTGTGTGTGTGTGTGTGTGTGTGTGTGTGTGTGTGTGTGTGTGTGTGTGTGTGTGTGTGTGTGTGTGTGTGTGTGTGTGTGTGTGTGTGTGT
>NW_014592089.1:0-851 GCF_000485595.1 Priapulus caudatus | reverse complement strand
CTTCCCAGGAGGAGTTGTTAAATAAAAAGCTACACGACTTACGAGAAGAAAAAAAGTGGCTTTAAATTTGCTCAAGGTAACGCCTGAGCAAATCAAAGACGCAAGCCTGAACAGCAATTTATTAGCCCCAAAGATTGAAGAAATCAGCCATGAAATAGAGAGTCTAAAAAAGCGCACAACGGGCAATTACTGCAACGGATGAAACCTTAATAGCTGAGAAGCAGTTGTTGTCACTGAAGACACTGGAGACCACAGAAAAACACAAAAAAACCGAAGCTGAGTTACAAACTAATATCATAATACAAAATATTAGTGCTTTAAAAGAAGACTCTTCCGAAGAAACTCGTAGCGCCATCCGCGAGCACCTATCTAATACGCGAACATATATTAAAGAAACAAAGAAATGGATAAAAGAAGCCGGAAATCGAGTAGAAAAAGAAGAGACTGCGGTTCATTCCCAACAAGCACTAGAAAGTGATGATAAAGGAAAACAACAAATACGTGAACGTTTACAAGCGATAAAAAATGTCTATGAAGAAGGAGTTCAATTAGATACTACCTTAGATAGGCTACAATTACTGACCACCGTGCTGGATGACAAGCTAGGTAAAACAGCACAGGGAGCTGCGGTTCTAGTTGAGAAGGCCGACCAAACCTTGCGGAATAGTTGGGATAGAATCATTACGTGGATGGGTTCCTCCTTGTTTGCCATTAGCGGCACTCCCGTTACCCCCATGGGGCTTTTGCATTTTTTAGCGATTCTCTTTATTGGCTGGTTGTTGTCACGTTTATTTTTACACACCATTGAGAAAGTAAACGCACGTAGCCAAGGGGGAATGCAAGCCTCTTCA
>NW_014592088.1:0-851 GCF_000485595.1 Priapulus caudatus | reverse complement strand
CGTACGTACGTACGTCGTCGTCGTCGTCGTCGTCGTCGTCGTCGTCGTGTGTGTGTGTGTGTGTGTGTGTGTGTGTGTGTGTGTGTGTGTGTGTGTGTGTGTGTGTGTGTGTGTGTGTGTGTGCTTTCGTAATAAATGAATAAACAAATACCTAAATAAATAAATAAATAATCATATAAACAAGCAAACAAATAAAATGAATAAATAAATAAATAAATTCAGTATTGTCTACGAATGTTCAAATAAATGTATATTATTGGGCCATCACAACTAAACCCCGACAGCTGCTGCAAAATCAACTCTGCAAGAACTAGTATAGTTTCAATCACCTGCTGCCCTCTAGCGCCAACAAAACTAAATAAAGTGGTTATTTTCAGCCGTGGGATAAACGACATAAGCTAGCTTCTTATCGCGGATCCGTACTATTATTATTATATGATGTTCAATTAATAGACCATACGCGCATAGCGATGGCGGGCAGGGAGTGGGTGAGGCACATACCAATCCTGAATTTCAGTAGGGGGAGTGAAGATATTTGCCTAATAAAGCTAAATAATCCTAAAGATAACAAAACGTGTACTAGAATCAAATTAGCCCCTGTAACCTAATCTCATTCTACACGCTGCATTTCTAGGTTTTATACCATTAAAATGCGCTCCATCGTCCCTATTCAGTTAGGTTACGCCCCCCCCCCACACACACGCACCTAGGAATTTTCTCATGTTGACAATGAAATCTCATGTGGTTATTATTATCAATGTACCGTCATTAAATCAATAAATAAATAAAATAATAATAATAATAATGATAATAATAATAATAATAATAATAATAATAATTATAATAATAAT
>NW_014592087.1:0-851 GCF_000485595.1 Priapulus caudatus | reverse complement strand
TATATATATATATATATATATATATATATATATCGCATTCATACGGTTTCATAATGTTTGGCAATATTTACTAAATTTGTGTGTGTTATATATGTCCGTACGGGCGTTGATTATGTTTGTTGAATTTGCCAGTTGAAGTTTTGAATTGTTCATTTTGTTATATACTGCATAGCGAAAAAATACCATTAATAATCAAGCACGTGCTATATCTATATATGGAATATATTAGCATTCAGTACGACGTAATAACAACAAAAAAACCTACTTCGAATCAACATTCGAGATGAATGCTGAAATCTCATTAATAAATAATTGCATTTGCACAGTAAACCAACGCTGAAAACCCAACATTGAAGCAACTTTGACATTTTAGCGTCGGAAAAACGTTGACATATCAACGTTGAACAATATTGATATTACATCGCTGACAAACTTTGGCATTAAACGCATAAACAACGTTAACATGCCAATGCTGATTCAATTTCCAAACCCAATCAATTTTCTATGTAAATTCATCATCGATTTTCGTTGTTGATTCAACGCGTAACGATATTTTGTCCATTGGGATTAGTTTGTATCAGTTTACGCTTATTTATTATTGCTGGAATTGATATGATGTCCATATCAGATTTGCCTATCTACTTGGTTAAACGCAATCCGTCTCCGATTACACGATTGAATTCATGGCAATGTATGCATTGCTTGCGACGGATTCGCACACATACACACACGCACACACACATACACACACGCACACACACATACACACACACACACACACACACACACACACACACACACACACACACACACACACACACACACACACACACACACACACACACACACAC
>NW_014592086.1:0-851 GCF_000485595.1 Priapulus caudatus | reverse complement strand
ACACACACACACACACACACACACACACACATGTATTTATATATACATAACAAATACCACGCACACGGGCTTATATTCTCTCCGAAATCCGTATAATCTCGTAACCGAGTTTTTTCGCACGTCGACGGCGAGGTATTACCGAGTAATGGGCCTACGCGAATTGAGGCAGCGTGCGTGACCAGTCACCGGTCGGCTGTATGGAATGTTCTGTATAGAATCGGTATCCCCTGTGAGATTAGTCGCTGAGTGGCTGATTTTCTCGTCGAGATTTCTCGCGATAAGAAAAAAGAACTCTGATTTTTCCGCTAGAGAAAAACATGGTGAATTATTCCGGAAAAAAAGCTGAGAGCTGTTTATCTATCAGCGATGGGAAGGATTTCACCGCAAGAGAACGTATTATGTACTAGTCTATCCCGGCAGGAGACTTAACCCCGGCAGGAGATTTTAGGAGTTCTTTTTGCAGCGCAGAAGAACGTGTAAAACCAAAATGTTTTTCTAGATAGCATAAGCCGCTACGCTTTCGTGCGCATGTTTTTCTTACAGTGCTCCTCTAATTGGTGAATCATCAACAACGGTGACTTATCGGTGATGTGGAAAAACAACGTTAGGTAGTTGATAACTGTTATTACTGTCTTCGTGTGTCGAAACGCGTTGTATGCTCGGTGGATTCGGGGGCTGGTCGTGGGGTGGGGTGGCGTGAGGTGGGGGGGGGGTGAGGGAGGACCGAAGGAGAGACCTTGAAACTAAGCGTGCAGAAATCCGGTTTCTAATTATTTCTGATTTCTTCCCGTCTCTCTATCTCTCTATCTCTCTATCTCTCTCTCTCTCTCTCTCTCTCTCTCTCTTTCTCT
>NW_014592085.1:0-851 GCF_000485595.1 Priapulus caudatus | reverse complement strand
GCACACACAAACACGCACACGTACACACACGGACGCTCGCACGCACGCACACAAACACACACAACACAATATATATATATATATATATATATATATATATGTATATATATACATATATATATATATATATATACGTACACATATTCTTGAAGATATATATATATTTATATAATTATACATACATAAACCTATGCTCGTATACATATCATAATATGCTCATCGCCAAACGAGTGGTTCGATAATTGCATATAACCGGATAAAATGTTCGCACATATTAAAAGCTATTGCACATAAAGTGTCGATGTCACACTGAATCCTTTGTCCACATTTGAGCTGTTCAAGGATACGGCAATTAAATCCTAGAAGTGATCCTAAAGCTGCAAACATGCAGATGCGTATGGCAACGAGTAGAATTTCTCCAATAACAGGGTTTGGCTTTTAACGGCTTTTCGAATTTTCGCAGCCTTGACAACTTCGGATGAAGAGCGGGTATTTCGTGAGTCAGACGTACGTGCGTAAGATATTTTGCGCGAGCTTTCGCAGTTGGCGCGTGTATGTATCACATGTCCCTCGATGCTGCTGGCCAGATGCAGTCTGGCTTATTAACGTCCGGTCCTTCAGCGGATCAAAGCGTACATGACGGGGTATGAGTCACTGATCTCTACTATACTAACTATACTAACGTTAGTATAGTAGAGATCAGTGGTATGAGTCTTACGTGTAGAGGCTAGAGCGAAGACATGTTTAGTCTTGCGTGTGCGGTGCAGAAGAAACATTCTCAGCCGAAAGCATATCTACTCAATTTCCTCCGGAATTTCCCGTCTATTGACTTTCTTTATTCATTTTTAGCT
>NW_014592084.1:0-851 GCF_000485595.1 Priapulus caudatus | reverse complement strand
TGTGCGAGCGTGTACGTGAGCGTGCGAGTGGGTGTGTACGTGCGTGTGTGTGCGTGTGTGTGTGTGCGTGTGTCCGTGTGCGTGCGGTTGGGTGTGTACGCGCGTGCGCGTGTGTGTGTGCGTGTGTCCGTGTGCGTGCGGTTGGGTGTGTACGCGCGTGCGCGTGTGTGTGTGTGTGCGTGTATGCGTGTATATTGAACATTGATCAACTCCGTCGGGTGCTTTCCGACCTTCTGGGTTAAACTCGCTCGTAACTTTCTCGTATATATCGCCTGCCTTTATACTATACCCACGCACGCGTGCAATCTTCATTTCTCCTCTACTTCTCCTACAGATCCCCAAATCCGAGCCCACGAAATGCACAATCCGTACCGCTCCGTCAAAAACTCGTGGCTGAATTTCAACGGCAACGAGAAGGGCGTAGTTCATGCAGGTGGCGCCACCATCGCCGCATCGACCGTCGCCGTGATCGGCGGCCTGAGTCTTCACGCATGCGCAGCCATCAATGGCTTCCCGTAATCCGGAAGTCGCAAAATGTGAAAACTTGCGCAGCGGCGAAATTTCCTTTTTTTCTCGATGATTATAGATTCGCTTTCGCTGAATATTATTTTCTTTTGCTCTGGCGCCTCGAATTTGAGTAGGTAGATTGTAATCCAATTATCGTTATTATAACCTAGAATATTATAACGTTTTTTGTTATGAGATTACTGTGAGCAAATATAAGGCTTCCGCTGATTTTGTTTTTGGCGCTTTACGTGCATATGCATACAGACGCGCAAGTACAGACACGCGCACTCACGCACACACACGCGCGCACATACGCACTTACGCACGCATACAAACACACACAC
>NW_014592083.1:0-851 GCF_000485595.1 Priapulus caudatus | reverse complement strand
CCGATGCCAGTCATGCCATACCCGTGCAAATAGACCGTACCGGACTGCGCGCTAACGCATTTGGTAGCGGCAAGATTGATAAACTCAACTTACGCCATTTACCTCATAACGTAGATATTCAAGTCGGTGACACTTTAATTACTTCAGGTTTAGGCGGCACATTCCCACCAAATTATCCCGTCGCCACCATTAACAAAGTCGAACGTCCTGAAGGTGAACCGTTTGCACTTGTAGAAGCCATGCCATTGGCGCATCTCGATAAAACCCGTGAAGTGCTTTTAGTATGGCGTAACGTCCCAGTTGAAGAAAACTTAAAAGACACCGAAGCTGACGAAGAGAAAACGACTGAAGAAACAGCGGTAAAAACAAAGTTAATTCAAGGCGGGGACGATAGTGAATAAAACTCTGCGCGTTGGCATATTCACTATTATTGGCGCATTTATGCTCGCCATCATGCCGCTACCTGATTGGGCAATTGAATACCGTCCTGACTGGGTTGCATTAGTTTTAATTTATTGGGCCATGGCACTGCCCGATAGAATCGGTGTAACCGTTGCCTTTTTTGCCGGTTTATTACTTGATGTTAGTTACGGTACATTAATGGGGCAACACGCTGTTGGCATGGTGCTAGTCATTTACTTTATTCACATACAACATCAGCGCCTGCGCGTCGCTTCATTATTGCAACAAGCCATCTTCATCTTCTTCTTACTGCTGGTGAAACGACTCGGTACTTTATGGGTGGACGGCATGTTAGGTCGTGCACCAGGTAGTTGGTTATTCTTTATGCCAACCATAACCAGCACATTACTATGGCCCTGGACATATTTAATTCTGCGCGACATCCGCAG
>NW_014592082.1:0-852 GCF_000485595.1 Priapulus caudatus | reverse complement strand
CGCGCTCCTCACCTCCTCCCCCCGCACGCGCTCCTCACCCCCTCCCCCCGAACGCGCTCCTCACCCACTCCCACTGCCCCCAGTGTCGGGTGCGCACATGCTTGACGCACACACGCACGCACGCACGCACGCGAAAGCAGACGAAAAAACACGATGACACGCGCGCGGTCTAAAAGCATTCCAAACTGCGCATCCGCCGGCCGATACCCCGGCCATAAATAATTTTAATTAAAAAACCAACAATTCCCTCTCACTCTCTCTCTCTCTCTCTTTCTGTATCTCTCTATCTCTCTCGCGCGCGTCTATCGTGCCACACACCGTCTGGCACGCGTCGCAGCACGTGTTGTGCACGTGTCAACCGCCATCGCCACACACGTTGCAAACGCAGCAGATGCGCGCGCGCGAGCGAGCTGTGCTAATAGAATTGACTACTCTCCCCTACCCCCACCCACCCGTCTCTCCCGTCATCTCTCTTTCTCCTTTCACCCCCCTCCCCCTATCTCTCTCTCTCTCTCATCGTCATTGTCTACGATTAGTTGTCCTTGTCGGGCACCGTGACCTGCCAGACTATCAGGTGGCTCTTCTCTCCCTTTGATATCGACCGACGTTTGACATCGGCGTCCACAGGTGGCGCCTCTATCGCCTCATCGGTGTCATCGTCACCATCACCTAAAAGAGGAGCGATTCCTTGGCTGATTTCAAAGTCTGCAAATTCTTACATAGATCATGTCAACTGTCAACTGTCAACTGCATGCGGGTTTACCACCTATGACAATTCTCGGTGGGCATGTGACAACTCGCGGCGAGCACGAGGCATAGCTGCATGACAGTTACAGGTTGAATGCCCACAGG
>NW_014592081.1:0-852 GCF_000485595.1 Priapulus caudatus | reverse complement strand
ATATAAGCAAGAGTAGATAATAGGTACTCCTGATATGAGGTAACACAAACATGTAAACGGGCGCACGACTAATTCTTCGTTTGCTTCCATTTCTTAATTCTATTATAAATAAAGTATTTAATTTGCTTCCATGGCCTCTCCGCTAATGTGGATTCGTTCAGCTGGCAAGCCTCACACTCCCTTTTCCCTGGCAGCTTCATTGTTCTTATAAATACTCCAAGATGCCGGTCAATGGCATCCCTCTCTGCATCTGTCCATGGCTTCTTCACCACATTTCGAGTTTGGCATTTCAGAGGCGGTGGTGCATTGGCAGCTTCAAATGTATCTATAAATATGCATAAACTAAGTGAAAGACCATCATTCGAGAAGCTGTGATTATCATGTACAGCTAAGCATGAACACATCTACCTGAATTGAATTCAATGGCAAATAGCTATTTATCCACAAAATCACAAATTTATGGTTTTTCTACAAAATAAGTTTTTTTCTTCTATGAATTTAAAGCCTTATAAATTTGAAGAAATTGCATATTATTGTAGTCAATAATTATAACATTTTCAATTTTATTGATGACTGCTATTCCCTTACCATCACTGTCACTTTCAGTCTGCATACATGACGGCTGCTGAGTAGGAGTTTTCTCATCAGTGTCTTCTTCCTCCTCATCTTCCTCACTTTCTGCCTGCATACATGACGGCTGCTGAGTAGAGGTTTCCTCATCAGTGTCTTCTTCTTCCTCATCTCTATCTGGTAGATCAACTGGGAGCTCCTCTAAATATTGGCGACAAGACAAACCAAGACAAACAAATCATAATTTGCATGCTGCTAGACGAGTTATGACATGATAAACCA
>NW_014592080.1:0-852 GCF_000485595.1 Priapulus caudatus | reverse complement strand
GCTGTAGATGACCTCTAACTAATAAACACACCTGTTCACCTTTCGACATTCACGTATGTTAGTAAGTTACTTCCAAGTGACCCAGTATGCCTTCCAAAATCGTATTTGTTCTTGAAAGTTCAGTGACTTTCTGTCACTAAGTGTAAAAAATTGGAGAAAAATAAGTGTGAATGGGGTTTTCGTTTTCTACTAGCGTTGTGTTAGTAAACGTGAATAAGGCGATAACTAGAGGACGACTCTTCCAGGAAAATTAGTTAGTTTTTTACGGCACATCCAACCAAGCATCTAAAAAACAGCGACTTTCACTGTTAACAAAATTCAAGCGGTGCGCGAAGCAATTCCTTTCCATTATTCATTACCTCTACAGTTAATTTAGCTTCATAGTTCCTTCCGTACGTCCGCGGGGTAAACCCAAGCTCTATCTGGGTGCCTTCAGATCCTATGGGAAGGAGAATGCCACTAGAGGGCGATACCGAGAACACATTGTGGTGTTTCCCCTGCAAGGTGGCGCTGAATTCGGCTGGAGCACTGCGAAAGCATCCGTCATTGTCAATGTAATTTTAATGAGATTCGAGAAATTAATGACGAAAAAACGTTAATTGTAGTGAATATAATTTATCAGTAAACACATTATTTCTATATTAGCAATATAGTAATTACATGGTAATCACTTTTTAATCCATTAATCATGTATATCTATCTATCTCTCTCTCTCTATATATATATATATATATATATATATATACTGTATAGTTGTAATTTATTATATTTATATGACACATACGAATACACTACCTATTAATTGTTTTAATCTGTTAGTCATGTACTTATGATGGTGACTGTGATGCATGT
>NW_014592079.1:0-852 GCF_000485595.1 Priapulus caudatus | reverse complement strand
TATTGTGTGTGTGTGTGTGTGTGTGTGTGTGTGTGTGTGTGTGTGTGTGTGTGTGTGTGGGCGCGCGCGTGTTTGTGTCGGCTGCTATCATAAGTCTATAATACTACACTAGCTCGGCTCAGGAACGTGACTGGGGGCAAGCGGTCTGTTGAACTTGCAACAAATAAGTGTCTTACTGAATATCCATAATGTTGGGCATCGTTCAGATTATGTAAGTAGTGCCAGCAAATGCGTTAACCGGTATTAACACACGATGCAGCCTCTGCCGCCGCTCATCGCTCTGTAGAGAGCTACGGGCGCTCACTGTTTTGTTTCGCAGCCCGTACAGACGATGTGTTCGGGTAAGTGTAGCGGAGATGGCATCGCCCGCCTGTCGCGCCGCGTTAGCCGTCACACGATAACAGCTCAAGTTGCTGACCGGCCGACAGAGAGAGAGAGAGAGAGCCGGAATGAGCGAGCCCTCTCTGAATGAACAGCTGAACTGTCGACGAGAGGGCAGGTACAGTGTGAGTAAAGCGGCAGCCCTCTCTCACCCCAACGCACGCACACAAAACACACGCATACCGTGTCGGCGGCCCAAGTCCAGAGGAAAGAGTAGTAGCAGTGGAAGAGAGCGCGCGAGCGATCCATGCTCTTGAGTTGAGTATTAAAAAAACAGCAACAAGGCGCACACGCGCCAATAAGGAGACGCCGAGATATGTGTGCCCGTGTATGTGTCCGTGTCCGTAGTGTGTGTGTGTGTGCGTGCGTGCGTGTGTGTGTGTGTGTGTGTGTGTGTGTGTGTGTGTGTGTGTGTGTGTGTGTGTGTGTGTGTGTGTGTGTGTGTGTGTGTGTGTGTGTGTGTGTGTGTGT
>NW_014592078.1:0-852 GCF_000485595.1 Priapulus caudatus | reverse complement strand
GGTGAAAATTAAAAGGTGCGGAAAAAGTTGCGCGCATTCCTATTAAAGTCGAACAACCCGCTGAGCGGTTGCGTAAGCCAAGTTGGATTCGCGCCAAATCTCCGTTTCATGCAAACGTAAAAAAACTTAAAGCTGTTTTGCGTGATCAAAAATTACACACCGTGTGCGAAGAAGCGGCGTGTCCGAATTTGGGCGAATGTTTTGGTAAAGGTACGGCAACCTTTATGATTATGGGTGACATCTGTACGCGCCGTTGTCCTTTTTGTGATGTTGGACATGGCAGGCCTAACCCGCTTGATGAAAATGAGCCAAAACATTTGGCAGAAACAATTCAGGCAATGGCATTACGTTATGTTGTTGTAACCTCTGTAGATCGTGATGATTTGCGTGATGGTGGTGCTGCGCATTTTGTTTCTTGTATTACTGAAACAAGAAAGTTAAACCCTGAAATAGAAATAGAAATTTTAGTCCCTGATTTCCGAGGTCGCATGGACGTGGCTTTAGAAATTATGCATAAAGCACCACCCAATGTTTTCAATCATAATCTCGAAACTATTCCGCGTTTATATAAACAGTGTCGCCCTGGTTCAGATTACCAGTGGTCATTAGATTTGCTAAAACAATTTAAACAAACGCATCCCAATGTGCCAACTAAATCTGGTTTGATGTTAGGTTTAGGTGAAGAGATTGAAGAAGTTATTGAAGTGATGAAAGACATGCGTGCGCATAATGTGGAAATGCTAACGTTAGGGCAATACTTACAACCGAGTCAGCATCACTTGCCAGTAGAGCGTTATGTTACGCCAGAAGAGTTTGATGATTTGTATAAGGTTGGTATGAAGCTAGGTTTTA
>NW_014592077.1:0-852 GCF_000485595.1 Priapulus caudatus | reverse complement strand
GAGAGAGAGAGAGAGAGCCAGGTGGATGAAGAACGAGAGAGGGAAAGTGGAGAGAGATGAAGAAGTGAAAGGGAAGAGAGAAAGGGGAGAGAGATACATGTTTGAGTTAACATGGAAGATAGACGCGACGACAGACAGACTGCGACAGACGTAGCGGTCTCATGATCGGGAGCTGCTGGGTGTCGCTGACGCAGCGCTACATACATGTGTTTACATGCACACATCCCGAGGCCACGACGCAGCTGTTCGCTCTCCGTGGTCGTACACACACACACGCACGCACGCACGCACGCACGCACGCACGCACGCACTCACACACACACTCGTATACGCACGCATGCATGCACACACACACTCCCACACGCGCACACGCGCACGCACACAGTCCCACACGCACACACACACGCGCGCGCACACACACACACGCACGCACGCCGCCCGCACGCACGCGCACGCAGGCACGCACGTACGCACGTACGTACGCACGCACGCACGTATACGCACGCACGCACGTACGCGCGCACGCAGGCACGCACGTACGCACGTACGTACGCGCGCACGTACGCACGCACGCACGCACGCACGTACGCACGCACGTACGCACGTATATATATATATATATATAGGTATATATTATATATATTAATGTACAGAATTTACAATTCATTTATTATGCTGGATTCACAATTACCACACTATCATAGCTTTGATATTCACGCATCTACGCGCATGCGATCTCGAAAAGTCAAAGAACCAGGAAAGTGGCTTCTATGCAATGACGGCGCTTTGATGAACGTTAGGTTCGTTACGGGCGTTAATCTCAGTTCATATCAAGAGTAACCATAAAGTATT
>NW_014592076.1:0-852 GCF_000485595.1 Priapulus caudatus | reverse complement strand
CAGCAGTAGTAGCAGTAGCAGTAGCACTAGCACTGTAGCAGCAGCAGCAGTAGTTTCGCACTGAACTCACAAATCAAACAAAGACAGCGACGTGACGAAAACCTCGTTGACTGCCACCGCACGCCGTCTTTCACGCGCTGCGGCGTGCAGGCTCACGGCGTCCGTCCCAGTCTAACCCGATCCCGACTCCCCATCTCGGCGAATTCTTATCAGCAAACAAAGACTGCCTGCCGATGGGAGGGAAGCTCGGGGAAGGATTTTCGGGGGGAGGGGGTCACGAGTGCGAGGGAAGGAGGATTTAGCGATCCATGATGTGTCAACCGCTAACATAATGTCATCGATGCGTTTACGATCCCCTCCCCCCGCAGGAAAGGGACATCTTGGGGGAGGGGGAGGGGGTGTGGCTACGCCAGATGCCTTCATTGCCTTTATGACCTCCTCCTGGTTCTGCTGTATCTACCAACACTTCCTCTCGCCAGCAGAGAAGAGAAAGAGTTAAAACTAATCGCATTAAAAAGTTAGAGACGGAAGAGAAAGTAGGAAAAAAACGGGAATTTCACTCACAAAGGACAGTTAGGCTGTGAAACACTTAGACCAATAAAATGTGTTAAAGAATTTTTACGATCTGACGCCATCCTAGAATACACACACTGATCCTAGACATCATATCGTGACGTCAGAGAATGACGTCAGATCATATAAGTTTATAGAGCACGTGTAATTTATTGGTCTGTAGTCTGGACAACACTGTACTGCCTAGGTTCTATATGCAAAATGCAAACCACAAAACGCTGCTCCCAACGGTATATTTTGTAAGACCGAGCAAGAGCGAGAAAGAGCGAGCAACATAGC
>NW_014592075.1:0-852 GCF_000485595.1 Priapulus caudatus | reverse complement strand
AGAGAGAGAGAGAGAGAGAGAGAGAGCGTGCAGGAATTTTGTCCCCTACCTAGAAAGTTTTCCACCTAAATTCGTGTTATCTATCAGAATTTGTGTTAATATACATCAGCAAGGGCATCTGTCAGCATTTCGTACTGTACTAACTGTCTGTCTGTCTATCCGTATTTTGAATAATTCGATTTTAGCAGAAAATTTAGAGTATGCATGCAGTTTCTGAATATATAATCACTCTAATAATAAGATGAATCAACAACACACTGAATGTCAGAATGAATGACAACGAAATAGCCAAGATGGCTGCGCGATGGCGCAAACATCGAAACAATAGAACGATTCGCAGGCGCGAGCGATTTTCATTGTAATTCTCTGTTTTGTAAAATTTTGCGAATTTATATTAAACGGTTGGGAAGAATTGGCGGAAAAAAATATTTCCGACCGGTCAAGGTCGGGCAAAACTAATGAAAAAAGTTCTATGTCAGTTTTTGCGGAGGGGGCGGGAATATAAGAGGCGCAACGGCAATATCACGCGTGGGACGTTGTGGTGGACGGCAGTTAATAAGCCAGGCTGTGAATGCTCAGTGTGGGGTATTCGTGGTGTCAAGAGTTAAACAGGCCAGCTCTGAATCTCAGGGGTGGGAGTGGTGGTGGAAGATTGAACAGCCAGCTCTGAATCTCGAGGGTGGAGTGGTGGTGGAAGATTGAACAGCCAGCTCTGAATCTTAGGGTGGGAGTGGCGGTGGAAGATTGAACAGCCCGCTCTGAATCTCAGGGTGGGAGTGGTGGTGGAGGATCGAACAGCTAAGTGTAGAGATGGTCACAACTAGCAGAGAGCTATTATTCCTAGAGGTTAAG
>NW_014592074.1:0-853 GCF_000485595.1 Priapulus caudatus | reverse complement strand
GCTGACGTTTTAAAGCGTAAACCTGGTTCTCAGATTATTTTTGATATTAAATCCACATCCAATCTTGCGACCTATATTAAAAACTTAGGCGGTGATCCGCTAATGTGGAAAACAGGACACTCTTTCATTAAAGCTAAAATGAAAGAAACCGGCGCAGAGCTTGCTGGTGAAATGAGCGGGCACATTTTCTTTAAAGAACGTTGGTTTGGATTTGATGATGGCTTATATAGTGCAGCACGTATGTTAGAAATTGTTAGCCAACATAATGCTCCGTGCTCAGAATTGTTCGAAGCATTGCCTGATAGCTTTAACACGCCTGAGTTGCAAATTGATTTTGCCGAAGGTGAGCACTATAAATTCATGACTAAGTTTATCGACGAAGCTGAATTTCCAAATGCCGAAAAAGTTACTATTGATGGCATACGTGTTAATTACGCAGAAGGCTGGGGACTCATTCGCCCTTCGAACACAACGCCTTGTTTAGTATTGCGCTTTGAAGCTAATGACGAAAGCACGCTAAACAAAATTCAAAACATTTTCCGCGAACAACTATTAGCTGTTGATAGTACGTTAGCACTACCATTTTAGATAAAGTAATAATCATGATGAAAGAAATCACCTTCTCTCTTCCATCATGATTCAACTACTGGCACAATAATAACCACAAACATTTCTGGAGCTACGGGTGGACCATAAAGCAGCAATTAACATCGCCAACGTTTTATCTGAGGCACTGCCTTACTTACAACGCTTAAACAACAAAACTATCGTTATCAAATTTGGTGGCAATGCGATGATTGATGACGCCTTAAAAAACAGTTTCGCGCGCGACATTGTTTTATTAAAACAAGTA
>NW_014592073.1:0-853 GCF_000485595.1 Priapulus caudatus | reverse complement strand
AGCCTAGCCTAGCATAGCCTAGCCTGGCCTAACCTAGCATAGCCTAGCATATAATAGCCTAGCCTAGCCTGGCCTAACCTAGCCTAGCCTAGCCTAACCTAGCTTTGCTGAGTCTACCACACCTGAGTCTGGACGGGATCCGGGGGGAGGGAGGGGGGATACGTGAGGGAGGTGAACAGGGAAAGGAAGGGGAGAGGTCGGTATGAGAGAGGAAGGTGGACGTAGTACGTGAGCGAGACGGAGAGGAGAGGAAGTGGGATTCGAGAGGAAGGCGGAGAGGGAGTCGTTAAGAGAGTAGAAGGAAGAGGAAAAATTAGAGTCGAGAGGGGTAGCGGGAGGGATTGGAAAAATGGTAATTAACGGGAACTCTCTCTTGGATCTAACGGACACACGATCTGTGAGGGCAGGTGCAACTATAACTATTCCTCGATCTGTCCGACCGCCAAAACGCACAACCACGATAGTTCCGGCTGCCGCCGCGCCGTGGCGCTGATATCGTTGTCATCGTCGCCGCGCCCACCGTCGGCAGCTGCCGTGCGGGCGCGGTCACACGTGGGAGCTGTGGCGACGAGCGGTAAAGCAGCGCTAAATGGTATTGTCGGGGTCCCGGGAGAGTTGTTAGCTGTCATTAGTAGTAAATACCCGGCCAGAGACACTCCGCGAGAGGGAGGAAGGGAGAGGAGGAGGAGGAGGAAGAGGAGGAGGCAGAGGAGGAAGAGGAGGCGAAGGAGGAGGAGGGAAGGAGGATGGGAGAGGTAGAGGAAAAGAAGAGAGGGGAAGTGATAGAGAGAGCAAGAAGAGAGAGCGATAGAGAGCGAAAGATATATATATATATATATATATATATATATAT
>NW_014592072.1:0-853 GCF_000485595.1 Priapulus caudatus | reverse complement strand
TTCAGGATCGTAATACTCGTGTTAGATTCTTCTGCGCGTCATCACTTGCCAGTCACCATTAGCGTCCAGTCATGAGGAAATACGCACAAGCCCTAATAAAACAAAACCGAAAGTGCCTGATATCATGTCTCAATTGATATACTCTATATCCGCCTGTTTCCAGTGTCCGGATTCCATGAACCTTTCACCGGGCGATAACCACGTTCGGGATCTCATCATCTTTCACATTGGTACTGCTTGGGCACTCAACAATAACCAAGCTAATTGACGGTCATTGTGATGAGTGTAAGATGGGCTGAGAGAGCCGCCAGCGAATGCAGTTTTCTCACCTCTTTCTTGTTGGCGCTGGAGCGCGGATGTAGTCTATGTCCCCCAGTTTAGTACTATCGGGAGGGTACCCTGGGGATGGTTTGATATATTCGGATTACGTACCCTGGTACTATCTAATATGCCGACGAGGTATTTAATGCTCGGCGTTACTTCTCTCAAGCACATAACGAGACTGCTAGGAGAGTCCGCAGTAGACGGCCACTCCTAACCCTAACCTAACCATATCAATATTACCAGCGGTACGTTCGTACGTGTATATCAGAACACGGCTACCCCAGGGTACCCTCCGATAGTACCCTGGAGGACATAGACCCTATGAGCGTAAGATGGCGCGCGAGCAAAGCTGGGGAGTATACAGCGTTGTTTAATCTCACGTCCTCACCGCCTCCGCTGTTCATACGAACCGTACAACGCTTGTGTAGGAAAACCGTATCATGACTAACAAATGTAAAACGAACAACTAACCTTAATCATAATCCTATTCCTGACTTTAACCTTTACCCTAACCATCACCATGACCCAC
>NW_014592071.1:0-853 GCF_000485595.1 Priapulus caudatus | reverse complement strand
GTGTTGTGTGTGTGTGTGTGTGTGTGTGTGTGTGTGTGTGTGTGTGTGTGTGTGTGTGTGTGTGTGTGTGTGTGTGTGTGTGTGTGTGTGTGTGTGTCTGTGTGTGTGTGTGTGTGTGCGCGTGTGCGTGTGTGTGTGTGTGCGGGTGCCCGAGGCGCGCCGCAATTCGGGAGAGTGTGGTCCGGGTTAGAGAGTAAAAGCACCTATTTAACTTTACATAACCCATCCGACTCGCGCATGGCATCCGGGACGTTGCCATAACAACGGCAATAAAGCGTTACGATGAAACGTTTATTGCTCTCGCTTGCGGCCTTTATTAATAACAGGGCGCCACCACTGATCTCTATCATACTAAGTTAGTACAATAGAGATCAGTGGGTGCAACCTACCGACACGTAGACTGGTCCGCGCTCGGCAGTTTCACTCGCGTTACACTGAGTAACGCGTTTCAGTGTAGCGCGAGTGGAACTGTCGAGTGCGGACCAGTCTAACCGACACGAAGCGGGTAACGTGGAGATGCCGACACGTGCACCACCCCTATGCTCCCAACAATCGTCACCCGTCATGCAACATTCTACAATAAAATCCCCCATCAAAAACAAGCCGATTGTATCTGTCCTTCTATACGACGTTACAAGCATCACACTGCCCCGAGGCCGGACACGGACGTGCGGGTGCGAACCGATAGGGGAAAGTTGATAATAATTCTCACAACGGCTACGCGCACTTCGCCCGCCGGCGAATAGTTGGTTAGTAAGTCGGCAGCTAGGCGTGACTCAACGCGGGGTCTCTCGTACGGCGTATATATATATATATATATATATATATATATATATAGTAGTAGTAGAGAGAG
>NW_014592070.1:0-853 GCF_000485595.1 Priapulus caudatus | reverse complement strand
TACACATATATATATATATATATATATATATATATATATATATATACATATATATATATATATATTGAGAGATGAGAGAGAGAGAGAGATGTGATTGTCACGCCCCCTACCAGCTTCTCGCTCCACCCCCCCCCTCTTGCTATCTCACGCTCTGTTATTCCCAACAGTGGCTCCCTCTACGCATGCAAACACGCACCGGCCGTCGCCACCGCCATCGCTCGCGCGCGCGGCGACCACGACGCCGCCACCTGCGTAGGAAGTTGTCAGCGACGCACGTCGCCGACCGTGACAGCTTGTTTTGTGTCCGCCGCTGCCGCCGCCGCGCGCCTCTAACGTCGTCATCGCAGGTGCTCCGGTTACCGCCGTCGTTAAAGTCGTATAATTATCATATTTAATAACCAGCATGATCGATCGTTATCGGAGCAACGAGCGATCGCGCGATTCGTTCATCGTTCACCGGCCGCGTGACGAACGTGACAGTGAGTGACAGGCAACTCAAGGCGATGCCGGAATGCACTACTTACTACTTACTACGCATGCGCGCGTGAGCGTAATTGGAATATTAATACATTGCAATGACAACTACGGACGGCGAATGACAGACGGGTCGGTGCGGGAGATGAGATCGGATGAGGGCAGGAGGCAGTGAGATACGGATTATCGGATAGCACGAGATAGAGATGATTGAAAGAAAGCGGAGAGGATAGTAGTGAAGTTGGACGATGGAGAAAAGATGATAGATAGGTGATGACAATAGATATATGATGAAATAAATGCATGATGACTAGACCTATGATAACAATGCATATATATGATGAAATGTATGATGACAACAGATATACGATGACGTTAT
>NW_014592069.1:0-853 GCF_000485595.1 Priapulus caudatus | reverse complement strand
GATTTCCATTGAGTTTGATTGTGAGTAGTTTCCAGCTGAAGCTTTATCTCAGCGAAAGACTTAGCACGTAAGAAGTCAACGTAAAGTTGGCCATGGGATAAGGCATGGCCTCTGCGTCGCGCAGTGTGTCTCTGAGTGTGTCTCTGAGTGGGCTTTTATAGTAATGCGTCGCAACTTTGCAGCAAGTGTAAATGATCCATCGTCCGATGTGCGGATGCGCTACGAATAAGCTGACAATTAACAATAATGAGCTCTCTCGCTCTCTCTCTTTTTCTCTTTCTCTCTCTCTCTCTCTCTCGTGCTCTCGTCTCTCTTCTCGTTCTCTCTCTCTCTCTCTGCTCTTGCTCTCTCCCTCTCTCTCTCCTCTCTCTCTCTTATATAGTAGTATATATATATATATATATATTGGGCTTAAATGTCCGTCCAGGACAACGACTATATATTATAAACATTATAGGCTGCCCTACTATAGACAGAGATCGAATAAGAACAGATGATCACAGAATATTTATTGCTTAGTTGTGCTATTTTGATGCGGCGGGGGAGGAGTTAATAAATTCGCAAGAGAATAGTCTACTGAATATGACGAACTGCGGCGAATTTCAATTACTGGAAGATGTGCTGGAAGTATATTGCCTCCGACAATTTTACTGGTACCGTTTTATTTATTAGATTAATCTTTTATTATACTCACTTCTCGCAGCACACAAAAAATGATCAAAGTGCATATGCTGGGGCTTAAATAACTCGGCAGGTATAATATCATAGAATAATTATACTAAATTAGACGTCTAGTAGATACATTAGTGATATTTTATGAGTATAGTTTGGTTGCTATATAGTTAATCCGTGT
>NW_014592068.1:0-853 GCF_000485595.1 Priapulus caudatus | reverse complement strand
TCTCTTCTCTCTCTCTCTCTCTCTCTCTCTCTCTCTCTCTCTCTCTCTCTCTCTCTCTCTCTCTCTCTCTCTCTCTCTCTCTCTCTCTCTCTCTCTCTCTCTCTCTCTCTCTCTCTCTCCTCTCTCTCTCTCTCTCTCTCTCTCTCTCTCTCTGTCTCGCTACTATGTATCTGTCAAACGTGACAAGCATACCTCCCCCTGTCGTCGGTCATCTCCTTCACGGTAGCTTCTAGCTTGCGTTTCCACGCGTCCACCTCGGAGTGTGAGTGACGCAGCTTCTCTGCCAGCTCTCCCATCGCGTTGTTCTGTTCCACCGCCATGTCCTCCAACTCATTCAGCCGTGCCAACTTCAGAAAAATCGCACGACGTTAGATAGCAAAATGAATACGCATCTCTAAATATATAAATTTTATTATATTAAGATATTAATTTATTTGTGCTTATTTTTTTTATCTTATCACGGCCCCAAGTTTAGCACAGCCACAAGCTTACGGTGGCCCCAAGTTTAGCACAGCCACAATCTTATCAAAGCCCCAAGTTTAGCACAGCCACAATCTTATCACGGCCCCAAGTTTAGCACAGACACAAGCTTATCAAGGCCCCAAGTTTAGCACAGCCACAATCTTATCACGGCCCCAAGTTTAGCACAGACACAAGCTTATCAAGGCCCCAAGTTTAGCACAGCCACAATCTTATCACGGCCCCAAGTTTAGCACAGCCACAGGCTTATCAAGGACCCAAGTTTAGCACAGCCACAGGCTTATCAAGGCCCCAAGTTTAGCACAGCCACAGGCTTATCAAGGCCCCAAGTTTAGCACAGACACAATCTTATCACGGCCCCAAGTTTAGCACA
>NW_014592066.1:0-853 GCF_000485595.1 Priapulus caudatus | reverse complement strand
ACCACACTACTACACACACTACACACTACACACTACACACTACTACACACACTACACCACTACACTACTACACACACACACTACACTACACTACACACACACACACACACACACACACACACACACACACACACACACACACACACACACACACACACACACACACACACACACACACACACACACACACACACACACACACACACACACACACACATATATATATATATATATATATCCCATTTAACGTTATATTACATGAATCTCGACCATACCACCAGCACCGCCTCACCTTCACACGACATGATTCGCATAGAAACGGAATCAGCGGCGCCTATATTCGTGTGTGTCGCTCACCTAAACTCGCAAACCTCCTCCTTCGCCCGAAACCAACAGTCGTAACGTCGTTCGTCTTCCACTCTGCGTCGCTCGTTTACACACTCCGGCGATCTGTCGATCCCGCGTGCTCGCTGCATAGACGGCTTGTACACGGCAGCGGCGTAGCACGATTGCCTTATTCCGTCGGTCGGCAGAAGATGAGGAAGAGGCTGCGAGGCTGCGCGCGTGACGTCACAGCCGATCACCAGCCTCGACGCCGCCGTCGATGTAACTGCGTCACGCGGTCACGTGACCGACTCGCGCGGACGGGGCGGAGAGCGTGCTGATGATGATGATGATGGTGATGATGATGATGATGATGATGATGATGATGATGATGATGATGATGATGGCGATGACGATGATGACTGATACTGTGCGTGATGAAGTCTGGGCGGAGTAGCTGGGCGAGTGCTCTCGCGTACGCGGCGTGTGTGTGTGTGTGTGTGTGTGTGTGTGTGTGTGTGTGTGTGTG
>NW_014592065.1:0-854 GCF_000485595.1 Priapulus caudatus | reverse complement strand
GATACCTACCTACCTACCTTGTGCGTGTTTTACTTACCTGTACAGATGTTACAACGCTTACGCGCGCATTCTCACCTGTACTTGATTGTACCTGTACCTGCACTCACCTTGTCACTCGCGCGTGTCTTACTCACCTGTGAAGAGCGAGCTGTCCCACCTGTGTCTGATTACTAGTTAACGCAGTGGCACTCCGTGAGTTGTCAGATCTGTGCCGCCCGTGTGCGTGCGTGGACGTGCGTGCGTGCGTGCATCCGTGTGTAGCGGTGCGTGTACGCGCGGACGCCCCCCTGCCCCCGCCTCCTCCCTCCAGGTTTGAGCTAGCGTGATGGAGAGCGAGAGAGAAGTGATTGCGCGAGGGAGGGGTAGGTAGGTAGGTAGGTGCCTGTGTGGGACAAAGTGAGTGCAGGTACAAATACAATCAAGTACAGGTGAGAATGCGCGCGTAAGCGTTGTAACATCTGTACAGGTGAGTAAGACACGCACAAGTGACAAAGTGAGTGAGTGCAGGTACAAATACAATCAAGTACAGGTGAGAATGCGCGCGTAAGCGTTGTAACATCTGTACAGGTAAGTAAGACACGCACAAGTGACAAAGTGAGTGCAGGTACAGGTACAATCAAGTACAGGTGAGAATGCGCGCGTAAGCGTTGTAATATCTGTATAGGTAAGTAAGACTTGAGTAAATAGCTATATAGGTAAGAGCGGTAGAGGATGTGAGAGCTCCCGCTCTGCCCGTACAGCACCCGTGCTACGCCCTCATACCTTATCTATCTATCCATAATATACCTGCCTGCGCGGCGCGCGCACCTGTATAAACATATATATAGAGATATAGATAGATAGATAAACAGATA
>NW_014592064.1:0-854 GCF_000485595.1 Priapulus caudatus | reverse complement strand
CCTACAGGCAGACTGCTCTGCCTTGTCGGTTCGGGTTGTCCATAACGATGCGCTACCTTCCGCTATACATTCGAGTGGGCCTAGAAAGAATGCAAGGTACGAGTGCGTTTAGGCATTCCGATACTCACTCGCTCCACAGACGGCCTGGCCTGCCTGCTATAGTTGCGAAAAGTCGCAGCTGCCGAACGCATACATTGTTAGCCGCCAGTATCTGTTATACACATTGCACCCTGCAGTATCTGGTTCAAGTATATGCTAAATTGATTGCTAAGTAAATTGCTAAATAAATTGTGATTGCTAAGTAAATTGCTAAATAAAGTGATTGCTAAATAAATTGCTAAAGTAAATGCTAATTTGATATCTGATTCAAGTATATGCTAAATTTATTGCATCGGTCAGTAGCTTGTATAGCTATTCTAGTAGATGTTAGATCTATTGCACCGGTCAGTATCTGATATAGCTATTCTAGTAGCTGTTACATTCATTGCACCCTTCAGTATCTGGTTAGCTATTCTAGTAGATGTTAGATCTATTTCACCGGTCAGTATCTTCTATAGCTATTCTAGTAGATGTTACATCCATTGCATCCATTCGTATCTGGTATAACTATTCTAGTAGGTGTTACATCATTTGCACCCTTCAGTAAGAGCTCTCGCTAGACTATAGTTACTCTGGTAGTCGAAAATAAAAGTCACACATTATGAATATCACGAATATATAAATATTCGTGATATTCATAATGTGTGACTTTTATTTTACCATTATTTACTATTTAATATTGCTAACAGATGGCGCTCGCAAGCTACAAAGCCAACATTCTTCTTATTTCACATTCATACATTTTCGTAAATATA
>NW_014592063.1:0-854 GCF_000485595.1 Priapulus caudatus | reverse complement strand
ATGTGTGTGTGTGTGTGTGTGTGCGTGCGTGCGTGCGTGCGTGCGTGCGTGCGTGCGTGCGTGCGTGTGTGTGTGTGTTTATGTGTATGTGTGCGCGCGCGCGCGTGTGTGTGTGTGTGTGTGTGTGTGTGTGCGTGCGTGCGTGCGTGCGTGCGTGCGTGCGTGCGTGCGGGTGTGCTGGTGTGCGTAGGCTAGGGTCCCTATATACAGATATCTGTATACAGGGACCCTAGCGTAGGCGTTCGCGTGTGTGACTCGCTTTTGTACCGCGCTTGTCGCTTGGGCGCCACCATCCAATAGCTTTAGGAAATGCTATGTTGAATTTTGATCTCGTAGCGCCATCTAGTGTGAAAAGTAATTATAAAGTGCGCATATATGGAATAACCCAGATCAAGAATACGAGTCAATATAATGATAATTATATAATTATAATCATAATGATAGTCATTATAATGGGAATGACTGTGTATCTCTATTTAACTAGTGTGTGCTACGTAACACGTTTGTAGCGCATGTGTAACGTCTGTGTGTAACCTGTGTCCTCGTGGCGTTATCATCCCAATAACACGCGGCTATGTGTCGTCGTTATAAGTACATGGCGATGAGTGTAGTCAGTGATACTTTAACTCGCTTTTATAACATTTGGATTCAGGGCAATGGGTGTTACCGTGGGTGTTAGTGCTTATCTCTGTGTGTCCTGTATCTGCAGTCTACAGCCGCTGGTGATGCTGCTACCCACGGTGTAAGCTACCAGACATACGCTCACGTATGCTCTGTATTGTGTCCTGTATCTACAGTCTACAGACGCTGGTGATGCTCCCACCCAGTGTTCGCAACAACTCTCTCTCTCTCTC
>NW_014592062.1:0-854 GCF_000485595.1 Priapulus caudatus | reverse complement strand
TTTTAAAAATTCTTATTTTAAATTAATTAAATTAATTAAGATTATTATAATATTCACACATCATGACTTCATCATCACGTAATGATAATTGGTTCAACATCGCGTGTCTGATTTTTTCCTCATGTAGATAAAGCGGTAAATATTGTTTTATCTGTTATAGTCATCAAATTCGTGCAGGTTATATAGCTACGTAGTACAAGGTGGTGGGTGTCACACCCAGCTATAGTTATGTTTCTAATAGGATTGTGTTAAATTATATCTATTCGTGTTAGGACTCTCAACACGTCAAGTTTATATATAGGGTAACTTCATCGCTGGCTCGAAATATGAGACAAAGCTCAGATAATTAAAATATGAATAATAAATTGATTATTAATAATAAAAATGGATTATATTATGTAAATAAAAATAAAAAATGAAACAGGGAACCCACTAGTTATACTGTGACGTAGTGGCGTGATTCCGTTAGTGTAGCCACGTCGGAGAGTACCCGGCCCATATATATATATGTATGAGTAAACAAATAAATAAAGACAAAAATGGATAAATAAATTAATAAATATTGAAATAAACTAATAAATAAATAATTAAAATGATAGAAAATGTAAAAATAATATTAAATAAATAAATAAATAAATATTAATAAGTAAGTGTGACAGTAAGATATAAAAGATAAGATACCACGCTAGCTATAGTATACCACCCTACCCAAGCTATGCTATACCACCCTACCCAAGCTATGCTATACCACCCTACCCAAGCTATAGTATACCACCCTACCCAAGCTATGGTATACCACCCTACCCAAGCTATAGTATACCATCTTACCCAAGCTATGGTATACCACCCTACCC
>NW_014592061.1:0-854 GCF_000485595.1 Priapulus caudatus | reverse complement strand
CACTTTCAACGATATCGATATCTTCGCGCTGTAATACGTCGCGAATATAAGCGATAGCTTCCTCTTCCTGAGGGGATACTTCAGCACTCTCAAAGAAGAAGTCATAGGTTTCGATGCAATGGCCGGGACCTACCGGGATGACATTCAAAACCAGGAAGTTAGCCCGCCCGGGATAGCGCATTAGACAAGTTGTTGGCCACAGCCACCAAACGGCATGGTCATTGACAGTACTGTTTTCTACGCTGTACGCAGTATTCTCAGCGTTACTGCCCTTCGCCATATGGCTGGAATAGATACCGTGAGTGGTTACCCTATAGGTATCGAACTGCAGCAGCGTACAAAAGTCTTTATGCGCAGTCCGGCAGTGATAACATTCAAGGAAGTTATCGACCACATTCTTCCAGTTAGACTTGATATCAAAGGTCAGTCGGCGCGAGAAAGTCAGGTCATTAATATCCGCAGCAAATTCGCCAATTTCCTCGGCCAGATCACCGGTGGTTTCAGCCATAGACTTGGCTTCAGGATCCAGGTTTACGTAGCAAAACCACAGAACTCTTCCACTTTCACCTGATCCAGACAGATCTTACCCTTATCAAACTCTGGCAGCTGACCCGTATTTGGAGCCTGACGCAGGCGACCATCCAGATTGTAGCTCCATGAATGATACGGACAAGCTATCACGCGGGTGTTACCCTCGCCCTTCAGTAGCAGGTGGGCACGGTGCTTACAGACATTGTAGTAAGCTCTTAACTCGCCATCGCGATCACGCACAATCGCGATACTTCGCCCCACGATGTCTTTTACATAATAGGCGCCGGGTTCACGTAACTTCTCTACATGACAAGCCCATTGCC
>NW_014592060.1:0-854 GCF_000485595.1 Priapulus caudatus | reverse complement strand
GATACAACCGAAACACGAGTTAATCAATTGAATAGCAATTAAACTGATAATCTCAAGAAACACAAACCAAAATTTATTATTATAAACATGAAATCACAAGTTGTGGTTCTAACAGCACAACATCCCATTGTCATAATTGTACTAATTACTATTTATAATATTTTATATTATTATTATTATTATTATTATTATTATTATTATATTATATTTATATTATATTATTTATAATATTTATATTACCATTTATATTATACCATTATATTATTTATATTATAGGTATATTATATAAAATACCTATTATTCACATATTAATTTGAACGATCGTAAATGATACCCAACATATTCTCCGGACACCATTGTATGTTGTTAGCATTCGTAAGCGTATAATCCGTAAATAATTTGATGTTTACATGTTAATTAGGTCTCCTCAGGTCATTAGGTCTCCTCAGGTCATCAAGGACGTAATAACACACCAACCTTGTAATAAATAAATCTCAACTTATTTTGTTCAAATATGTAAAGGGCTACACACTGTGATGAAAAATAAGTGCATAAGAGTTGTGAAAATGCTTCCGTCGTCTAATTGACACTAAATTATAACAAAAACTCAGATACCTGTTTTTGAATATGTACCAGCTATTGCGAATATAATTCTGCTCATAAGAATATGCTGTCGATAAGTTTATCTGTACGTGCATGCCAAATCACCAGACACAACACAATAATAACAAATAATCAGGTTGCAAGCGCCATCCAGCGTCGAAAATAAATGTAATCGATATACAGCTTGTGTGGTGCTGGCGTATGGTGACTTCCTAAACTCTTATTGTGGCGCCTGCAAATTTAATAAGACT
>NW_014592059.1:0-854 GCF_000485595.1 Priapulus caudatus | reverse complement strand
CCCTGGTTCTGTTCCAGGTCATCGACCAGACCTTCGTTGTTCTTCTTATTGGTCAATTGAATACGAAGATTATTCAGGCCCCAAAGCAGTAGCAAAATCATAATTGCGACTAAACGTGAAAAATCGCTGGCCAGGGGGGCCGTATTATTCTCACCAAATTTAATTGCCGGTCCAACAAACCAGATAATAATCGACAATGCGATTAATCCGATCAACGAAATAACAATTCTGTTGGAAAAAAAACTGACTATTTTCTTCATATTATTATAGATTTAATCCTTGATACTCAGTCATGACAGTGACAGGTCATCAACAAAGCCTATTGACCGGCTGGGCGGCTATCGACGATTTTATCGAATTTGGCGACCACCGGCGAAGATGATTCAAATAACCAGACTCGAAAGCCCGAATAACTCAGCAATAACACCACCCCAAGAATACTGGCCACCACCCAGAAAGGAATATAACTGGTTAAGGAGTTGCGTATATTCCCTAGCCCCTGCCAACTTGGCGACAGTGTGCGTTCGTACTCACCACGCTGTCGACGAATGCACGTAAATAGCTCATCGCGTAATTGCTCGATGGCATCACGACCACGATTCATCACGCGATATTTACCTTCGAAACCCACACTCAAAAAGATATAAAGCAGCTCAAGAATTTGAATATTTTCAGCGGGGTACTCCATCATACGTTCGAGTATCAGAAAAAATTTCTCACCACCGGCGGTCTCGTTATGGAATATACTAAGCAAGCTACGTTGCGACCACCCACTCTCCGATCCCCAGGGCGTGTTGAGGACAGCCTCATCGAGCGCAGTACAAACACAGTATCGCGCCGAGAGTATGATTTCG
>NW_014592058.1:0-855 GCF_000485595.1 Priapulus caudatus | reverse complement strand
ATATTACAGGTTCTAAGGCACATGCACAGATGCTGCAGAAGGTTGGGCTTTTAACCGCAGAAGAGATGCAAGCCATCCACGATGGACTCGATCAAATTTTGGCTGAAATTGAACGGGGTGATATGGAGTGGTCTATTTCACTCGAAGATATTCACATGAATATCGAAGCTCATTTGACGGATCGTATTGGCCTAGCAGGAAGGAAACTACATACAGGTCGCTCACGTAATGACCAAATAGCGACAGACATACGCCTCTGGTTGCGCGAACAAATTGACTTGATCAGTGATGAGATTCGTCGCCTACAGTACGGCCTGTTAGACCTTGCCGAGCGCGAAGCTGAAACCATTTTGCCCGGCTTTACGCACTTACAAGTTGCCCAACCGATTACCTTCGGTCATCACATGATGGCGTGGTATGAAATGTTAGACCGTGATTTTGATCGTCTACAAGACTGCCGCAAGCGCGTCAACATTATGCCCTTGGGCGCTGCTGCATTAGCAGGCACAACTTATCCGATTGATCGCGCCTACACTGCCGAACTGCTCGGCTTTGATCGCCCAGCGAACAATTCGCTTGATGCGGTGAGTGATCGTGATTTCGCGATTGAATTCAGCGCCGCCGCGACTTTAATCATGACGCACTTATCACGCTTCTCGGAAGAGTTAGTGCTATGGACATCGGCGCAATTTAACTTTATCAACCTGCCGGATCGTTTCTGCACTGGCTCTTCGATTATGCCGCAAAAGAAAAATCCTGACGTACCCGAATTAGTTCGCGGCAAAACAGGACGTGTCAACGGCAACTTGATTGCTTTATTAACCCTGATGAAATCACAACCCTTAGCATATAACA
>NW_014592057.1:0-855 GCF_000485595.1 Priapulus caudatus | reverse complement strand
GTGTGTGTGTGTGTGTGTGTGTGTGTGTGTGTGTGTGTGTGTGTGTGTGTGTGTGTGTGTGTGTGTGTACGTGTGTATGTATGCGTGTATGTGTGTATGTGTGTGTGGTGTGTGTGCAAGCGTGCGTGCATGCGTGCGCGCGCGTGTGTGCGTGCATGTGCGCGTGTGTGTATCATTCGGACGAGAACGCGTTTGGACTGTGGTATTTTGCCGCCTCGCGTTCCCAATCGTAGCCGCTAATGCGTTGCCACCTCTAACATTAGCGGCTCCTCCTCACAATTAGAGAGAGGCCGGCGGGTTATTGGTATGATATACACGCACGCGCGAGTATGTGCAGTAGTCAGCCCGCCTTGCCTGAGTTGGCTCTCCACCCGGGGAGGAGATTTCCAGACGGCAGCGGAGCGTGGCGTGTCGAACAAGCGCGAACCACGCGTACAACATGCACACAGCTTAACCGACTGCGTCGAAATTCCCCTCCCACTCTCGAAAGAATTCGCCCTGCGGACGTTGTTTCTACAAATTTAGTTAAAAGTTTAAGCACCGTAAAACATCGATAAAACGAGACTATTGCGGATAAGGGCCAGAATGCGGGTTCGTGTGTGCTTTAGTCAGGATTGCTTTATATCATAAGCCGATTAAATTTTTCTCCATTACATGTGGAATTCCAGTGACCGGTGCTCACCTATAAAGAACGAGAGGAAGACCTCAACGATGCTATTAACACTTTTCTGTGGAAACATTTTGGTGAAGCGCGTAACAACGTACGCGTCTTTCCAATTACACACCCACACACAAACACACACACACAAACACACGCGCACGCACGCACGCACGCACGCCGACACACACACACAC
>NW_014592056.1:0-855 GCF_000485595.1 Priapulus caudatus | reverse complement strand
ATTATTAGCTCTTGACCCTATGTCTATGAGCGCCAGTGGCAGTGAACCACGGAACGATCGTTGGCACGGTTGTGTTTCAGTGTTCACCATTGGCGCTCATAGGGTCTATGTCCCCCAGGGTACGTTCCGGCATAGACCCTATCACTATCAGCACCACTGGCAGCAAGAACAAAGCCCGCACGTACAGAACACACGCGGCCATTGACTATAATAACAACATGTTATTATAGTCAATATAATAACAACGTCGATATAACAATAGTCAATATATAACAACGTTGTTATTATAGTCAATGGCCGTGTGTGTGCTGTACCGTGTACGTGCGGGCTTGTTCTGCTGCCAGTGCCAGTGCCAGTGGCAGTGGTGTTCACGAGTGATCACAGATCAGTAATGCAAAAGTTATAAAATAGCCAATGCGCAACAACCACCGTTATTAACTCATTAAAATGGGTAGCAAGCAACGTACAAGCTAGATATAAATTGTACTGGCAAAGAACAGTTAATCAGTTAATAAACGTCAAGTACTTGCCTTGGACGACGCCATGCCTACCTAGCGTGACGTCACGAGTTTATGTATACAAACATAAATGTCTGGTGACGTTTTACACAAGGTAGCGATGGCGGTTAAAATTGTTCACTCAATGTCTTTTCCCGAAAACATTTGTCATTCTCCAGCTGTTTCGTGGTCAAATGACAATGATGTGGCAGTATGGACAGACGAATGTATATACATAATGTCTCTGCATTCAGTTCCTACAGATCCAAGTCCAAACGTCGTGTTCCACAAGGCCAGAATTCCTAGGTACGTAGCCGTAGGCGTAGGGCCTACACTACAGACAGGCTACAGCCTACAT
>NW_014592055.1:0-855 GCF_000485595.1 Priapulus caudatus | reverse complement strand
GGCAGCTGGCGGTCAGCGCACCACACCATCAGATTCCCAAGATTTCGAAATAACAGCCATTGTAAATAACTTGCACGATTGTGAGAGTTTAGATGAGCCAAAACTTCCTAACGCCCGCTAACCTAACCTAGACCCTGAATCCATACCGGCTAACCTAACCCTCCACCCTACTCCCTAACCCTGAACCCTACCCTAACGCAAAAAAGGGGCTTGAACGACCGACGGCTGGCGTACCTCCAGCCACTGCGTTTTAACTATGTACCTGTTCAGAGCCGAATACTGCCATCCTAGGAAGTGACTGCACCCCCTCTGTCTTCACCATTGGGTACTTCTTGTACCTAGCCGCTACTAATCCATACATGTTGCATATTGCGTGCCCTAGAGGAAAAAGAACGTTTCTATTCTATACAAACAGTGCAGACATATGTGCACGTACACGCGGATGCGCACACGAGCAGTCGTTTGTGCATATATTCATGATTTTTGAATTTTTACAGGCTTAATTTCGTAATTTACTGTGTTAATTGTGTTATATACCAGGAGCCATCATGCCTTCCCCGCTGTCCCAACCACAGAGTTGTAGCAGATGATCAATGACAGCCTTCTCCATTACAATGAAGACAGGAGCAATCTCAAAGGTGATTCTGAAAAGCGATTGGGATGAAAATAATTTTTAGCGACAGATAAATTGTCATGGCACTTTCATGTGTACGTGTGATGATGATAATTGACTTTTTGGAAGAGGGAATTTCGACATCAGCAGCATTAAATGTAAACTGCAGCAAAGTCCAAGGTAAACAGACGCCATGTTCTGCGTGTGCACTCATGTCACTATTGCTGATAGGGTCTATGTCC
>NW_014592054.1:0-855 GCF_000485595.1 Priapulus caudatus | reverse complement strand
GAGGTGTCTGTAATGATGTTATAGTGTCTGACTGTGTGATGGTGTCTGTAATGGTGTCTGTAATGATGTTATAGTGTCTGACTGTGTGATGGTGTCTGTAATGGTGTATAATGATGTGATGGTGTCTGTAATGGTGTCTGTAATGATGTTATAGTGTCTGACTGTGTGATGGTGTCTGTAATGATGTGATGATCTGTAATCAACAGGTGGTGCAGCACGATCCGTGTCGTGCCGGAATGGTGTCTGTAATGATGTTATAGTGTCTGACTGTGTGATGGTGTCTGTAATGATGTTATAGTGTCTGACTGTGTGATGGTGTCTGTAATGGTGTCTGTAATGATGTTATAGTGTCTGACTGTGTGATGGTGTCTGTAATGGTGTCTGTAATGATGTTATAGTGTCTGACTGTGTGATGGTGTCTGTAATGGTGTCTGTAATGATGTTATAGTGTCTGACTGTGTGATGGTGTCTGTATGGTGTATAATGATGTGATGGTGTCTGTAATGGTGTCTGTAATGATGTTATAGTGTCTGACTGTGTGATGGTGTCTGTAATGATGTGATGATCTGTAATCAACAGGTGGTGCAGCACGATCCGTGTCGTGCCGGAGCAGGACATTGGAACAGTCTCTTCCGCTTCAAGCATCTAGCGTCCGGTTACTACATCGCTGCCGAGGTACGGGGTTCAAGTCCTGCTGTGTGTGTGCGTGCGTGTGTGTGTGCGTGTGTGTGCGTGTGTGCGTGCGTGTGTGTGTGCGTGTGTGCGTGCGTGTGTGTGTGTGTGTGGTGTGCGTGTGCGTGTGTGTGAGAGAGAGAGAGAGAGAGAGTGTGTGTGTGTGCGCGTGCGCGCGTGTGT
>NW_014592053.1:0-855 GCF_000485595.1 Priapulus caudatus | reverse complement strand
AGTACATAGGATGTACTATGTACTACGTACTACGTAATACGTAGTACGTACTATGAATATGTACTATGTACTATGTACTATGTACTATGTAATATGTACTATGTGCTATGTAGTATGCACTACGTATTACGTACTACGTACTATGTACTATGTACTACGTACTATGTACTACGTACTACGTACTATATACTACGTACTCTATAGTATGTACTATGTACTATGTACTACGTACTACGTACTATGTACTATGTACTACGTACTACGTACTATGCACTATGTACTATGTACTATGTAATATGTACTATGTGCTATGTACTATGCACTACGTATTACGTACTACGTACTGTACGTAGTACGTAGTACGTAGAAACTATGTACTATGCGTACTACGTACTATGTACTATGTACTACGTTAGTACATAGTACGTAGTACATAGTACGTAGTACATAGTACGTAGTACATAGTACATAGTACGTAGTACGTAGTACGTAGTGCATAGTACATAGCACATAGTACATAATACATAGTACATAGTACGTAGTACGTAGTACACAGTACATAGTACATAGTACGTAGTACGTAGTTACTATGTACTATGTACTACGTACTATGTACTACGTACTATGTACTACGTACTACGTACTATGTACTACGTACTATACTATGTACTACGTACTACGTAGTACATAGTACATAGTACGTAGTACGTAGTACATAGTTCATAGTACGTACTACGTAGTACGTAGTACGTAGAACATAGTACATAGTACGTAGTACATAGTACATAGTACATAGTACGTAGTACGTAGTACATAGTACGTAGTACATAGTACGTAGTACATAGTACGCAGTAC
>NW_014592052.1:0-855 GCF_000485595.1 Priapulus caudatus | reverse complement strand
CACCAATTTCAAGGGCGATCTTGGCGAGGTATTCGTGAGAGCGGTGCATCGGGTTACGGGTTTGGAACGCCGCTACCGTCGACCAGCCTTTTTTCTCGAAGTAGGCACGGGTTTCTGCGGGGGTCATGAACTGATCGCCGTAGATTTCTTTGAAGTCGCCCAGCGAGAGGACTTTGACGGAACCCGCTAAGTTCACCTCACCTTGCGCCAGCACCATCTGTACACCCGGATGTTCTTCGTCGGTGGTTTTGTACACACACTCACATTCGTGGGCTTTGTCGATGCGGTATTGAGACGCAATGCGCATCGTCCCCATGATCTCACCACTTTCTTCGCTGACTAAGGCGACGTCATCTCCCGCCGATAAACCGTCTGCCGTAGCCGCATCGGTTGACAGCGTAATGGGGATAGGCCAGAACAGACCGTTTGCTAGTGTCATGGTATCGCAGACACCTTGCCAGTCCGCTTGACTCATAAAGCCCTCTAACGGTGTAAAGCCACCGATGCCCATCATAATGAGATCGCCTGTTTCACGTGAGGATAAAGTGACTTTAGGAAGATCTGCGGCACGCGCTAACTCAGCACGTAACGCATCACCTTCTAGCAAGAGCGGCTTGAGATCACCGCCACCATGAGGTTTAACAAGTTTTGACATAAGTAGTTTCCTAGCCTCTAGATTATGTGTAAATCAATATAGTATTTATTTTTCATATCAGCTATTTACAGTTAATTTATTCGACAAACTTCTTTGTATAGCTTATTTTTGGAGTACAGATTATGCCCTTTGATGCTTTAAAGCAAGTTTTCAAGGTCTTTTGCTAATGCATTTTTTACATCCTAGCATAGAATTTATAT
>NW_014592051.1:0-855 GCF_000485595.1 Priapulus caudatus | reverse complement strand
GTATTTTTTACCCTGAGTTCACCCTCTAGTAGCAGCCCCCACCCCTCGCAGCCCCACCCCTCGGCAGCGCGTGGCACCCTCCCGCGTGCTCACCTCCTCGACATCTCTCGGATGTTCCAGATGGGCGGGAAGGAGTCCTTGAGCAGCGTCTTGTAGTTGCGGTTGAGGTCACGGCCGGACAGAGAGCAGCGGTAGTTGCCGACAATGACGCCGTCCGGGTTCAGCATCGGAACGATCTTGAAGACGAACGTGTCGCGGAGCTCCTGCGACACGTAATTAATTGATTATTTGAATTAATATTCGTTCATTAATTATATATATTAAGACAAACGTGTCGCGAAGCTCCTGCGACGCATAATTAATTGATTATTTGAATTAATATGTTCGTTCATTAATTATATATATTAAGACAAACGTGTCGCGAAGCTCCTGCGACACGTAATTAATTGATTATTTGAATTAATATTCGTTCATTAATTATATATATTAAGACAAACGTGTCGCGAAGCCCCTGCGACGTGTCATTAATTAATTATTTGAATTAATATTCATTGATTAATTATATATATTAAGATGAACATGTCGCGGAGCTCCTGCGACGTGTAATCGCGGTTTTTAATTACTTTTTTAATTATTATTCATTGATTAATTACATACGGGTCGAGCATCGGTACGACCTTGAAGACGAACGTGTCGCGAAGCTCCTGCGACGCGTAATCACATGGTTTTAATTAAAAATTTTAATTATTATTCGTTGATTAATTATGTATGTTTATTACTTGGATGATTAGTAATCGAAGAGGCATGGGGGATTTGCGAAGAGAGAGAGAGAGGAGGGAGGAGAGAGAGAGTGCT
>NW_014592050.1:0-855 GCF_000485595.1 Priapulus caudatus | reverse complement strand
AAGTAATGCACAGGCATTAAATCTTCAGCAAGCAGAAATGCTATCGGTGCAATCTGATCCAACAATAGAGCGTTATAAAGCAAACTCGCATTCTTTTGATGCCGACTCAATTGCCGATGGTACCTTGCCAGATCCGAAGTTACGTTTTGGTGCAGTCAATGTTCCTGTGGATACATTTGATTTTGAACAAGAGCAAATGACGCAGTTGAAAATAGGTGTGCAGCAAAGCTTTCCACGCGGTGATTCGCTCGCAATAAAACAACAGCGATCGAAATTTTTTTCCCGTTCTTCAATGGCTATGGCTGATGATGCAAAGTTAAAAACACTACGTGAGGTACGAGAAACCTACTTAAACTTGTTTTATGAAGTTAGCGCGTATCAAATAATAAGAGAAACGCGTCAGTTGTTTTCAGAATTAGTGAAGGTTACAGAATCAAATTACGCGGCTGGTCGAGTAGCGCAACAAGATGTCGTGCTTGCTGGTTTGGAATTATCCCGTTTAGATGATCGCTCTACAAAAATACAATTTGAAGAAGAAAGTTATCGAGCAGAATTAGCGCAATGGATTGGTGATCTGGCATGGAATGATGTTGACCGTGGGTTTCCCTATTTACCGGTATTAGTTACTGAAGTAGATTTAAATCAAATTATCCCGCAGCATCCTTTGATTCAATCAGAAGCAGCTAAAGTTTCTGCGAGTAAAAAAATGACCGAAATGCTTAAACAAGATTACAAACCTGGTTGGGGTTTACTACTTGATTACGGTTATCGCTCAGGCAATAACCCTGATGGTACAGAAAGAGCTGACTTCGCCACGGCTTTAGTTACCCTAGATGTTCCATTGTTTACTGGTAG
>NW_014592049.1:0-855 GCF_000485595.1 Priapulus caudatus | reverse complement strand
GCGCGCCGGGGAAAACTTCATTGACTTACCATTCTTTGATTTCAGGCTCATCACTATCTACAAATGGCGTTACTTGCAAATAGGTGAGAATCTCTTTTCGTTGGTGACGACCAGTGCGGCCATGGCAATCATAATGCTCCAGACTGGAGGCTGTTGCTCCTATTTGAGCCACTACAAATTCCAACACTACACTGCCAACGCGTGAGATGTCGTCGTCTATGAAACACGCATAAATTTGGTAGTGTTTTAATTGTACGGCCACTGCAATACGGTTGGAAACAGAGCGCCCATTGAGCAACCTGAAGTCATTCTTGCTCAATACCCAGCTTTTGTTGAGATCAGTGTCGGACCAAGCTTGATTCATTAAAGTTATCCGAAAACCATATAGGAACATATTTACCGAACGAGTCTAACTGAGCGGATTACCGCAGTACAAGCACTTTGGACTAAATCTTGCCGTTTAGCACAGCTACGTGGGCACACCGCCGTGTTACTTGGGTACGGCAACCAGGATGACAGCCGTCAGTACTTTCGATTCTCGTTTGACTATTAAGAAACTTCGCTCAGTTACCCCATATTGGATGCTGATTGACATTCTGTGAGAGCCTGAAGGGGAAGTTCCTTTGGGCTACTCGACCAACTAACGGGTCAATAATCACACAAGTATTATTTATTCCGACCGTATCTATAAGTGTAAACAATAAAAGTTTACAACATCAAATCTCCCTGCCCAGGGAATTATCTATCAATAATTTCCTGGGTATCTCCAAACAAAACGCATCTAATCTTATTTGTTTTTTTCAGTTAGTTTAGGTTTGTTTACTTTAGATGTACAGACTGATTTAGTGACCACTG
>NW_014592047.1:0-855 GCF_000485595.1 Priapulus caudatus | reverse complement strand
CAGGGCTGCCGCTACTGCTTGTCTTCGGCACGCTCTCTGGCTGGTTATCGCGTGTCGGTATCGACAAGACCACCATAGGATTCGTCAGCTGGGTTGCTCTACTCTATGGTCTTAAATTCATCTGGTCACCTATCGTCGACCGCATGCGCATACCCTTTCTAAATACTCATTTCGGACAACGCCGAAGCTGGATGCTGTTCGCGCAATTTTTCCTGATCATCGGCCTGCTGAACATGGCAGCACAGGACCCACTCACTAATCTAAACCTGCTTGTCTGGTCTGCGTTGCTGGTTGCATTCTCATCCGCAACACAAGACATCGCGATAGACGCTTGGCGCATCGAAGCATTACCGACACAATCTCAGGGTGCCATGGCAGGCACTTATCAACTCGGTTACAGGCTGGGAATGATTCTCGCTGGTGGCGGAGCTTTCTCAATCGCACACTTTTATTCATGGCCAGTCGCATACTCATTCATGGCACTCGCTATGACGATAGGCATAGTAACAACATTACTGATATCAGAACCCGACCACACCGTATCAAATGACACATGGAAACAGGAAGAAAAAGTCATCGCATTTCTTGAACAATCAGACCACCTACCAAAGATGGCTAGAAATGCGTACTCATGGTTCATCGGCGCTGTAATTTGCCCCTTCACCGAATTCTTTACGAGGAATGGCAATATCGCAATCGCCATCCTGATATTTATCGGCCTGTTCCGCATCAGTGATATCACCATGGGCATCATGGCGAACCCACTCTATGTAGACAGAGGTTATTCTGATCTCGATATCGGGCTGATAACAAAAACCATTGGCCCAGTTGTCACCATCTTCGGGGCATTAATGG
>NW_014592046.1:0-856 GCF_000485595.1 Priapulus caudatus | reverse complement strand
TGTGTGTGTGTGTGTGTGTGTGTGTGTGCCTACACGCGTGTACGTGCGTGAGTGCCTACACGCGTGTACGTGCGTGTGTGGGTGTGCATGTGCATGATAGGCTGTTATTATACGTGTCGTTGATTCCTGTCTGTGTGTTTTTAAACGTTACATTTTGCATTGAGACGTCTGCGTACAAGTACGCTGTTATTCAGCAGCATTGTTACAGCAGCATTGTTACAGCAGCATTGTTACAGCAGCATTGTTACAACAGCATTGTTACAGCAGCATTGTTACAACAGCATTGTTACAGCAGCATTGTTACAGCAGCATTGTTACAACAGCATTGTTACAACAGCATTGTTACAGCAGCATTGTTACAGCAGCATTGTTACAGCAGCATTGTTACAACAACATTGTTACAGCAGCATTGTTACAGCAGCGTTGTTACAGCAGCGTTGTTACAGCAGCGTTGTTACAGCAGCATTGTTACAGCAGCATTGTTACAGCAGCATTGTTACAACAGCATTGTTACAGCAGCATTGTTACAGCAGCATTGTTACCGCCGCGCTAGAATGTATGCGTACAAACGATTATCTTGTAAACATTTTACGAAATCTCTGGTTAAACAACTGCGCAGTATTGACACGTGAAGCCAGCTGTAGTTGTTCGTGGCAGCGTGCGTGCGTGCGGGCAGGCGTGCGTGCGTGCGTGCGTGCGGGCGGGCGGGCGTGTCGTACGTGTGTGCGTGCGTACGTACGTGCGGCGTGTGTACGTGCGTGCGTGTGTGCGTGCGTGCGTGCGTGCGGCTTGTGCGTACGTGCGGTAGGCGGGAGTGTGTGTGTGTGTGCGTACGTGCTTGCGGGCGGGTGTGCGG
>NW_014592045.1:0-856 GCF_000485595.1 Priapulus caudatus | reverse complement strand
CTACGCTTGAAATTATTGTTGTTTTGATCATCAAGCTCATGTTTATCCTGCGAGTTTTGGGCTGTGTTCATTTCCTCTGCACTCTTTCCTTATTGTTCAGTTGTTTGCTTTGATGATCCACTTTATTATTACGGTCTTTTTGTCGCAGCCATGATGCCCATATGGAACAATTTGACTCAGTTTATCATTAAGTATAGAGAGTATTTCACCTTATACCTGACTTTTTGATATTTTATTCACCGCTTAAAATACTCAAATAACATCCAAAAACCTATAAATTCTGTTTTTTACTCAACAGCACTGTCCATTTTTTCATTATGGCATGAAGTTTGCTGGCAAATGATTAGCTCACAAGCATTAACGCCCCCTACATATTACGAGAACTACCCATGTTTCGCATAAATCCTCTATTGTTATTACTATTAATCGTACTTTCACAAAATGTAGTACATGCGGAGAAAAGTAATGTATTACGACTCGCAACGAGTACCAGTACTGAAAACTCAGGGTTACTGAAATACTTATTACCTGCCTTTGAGAAAGAGTCTAACTACAAAGTTCATGTTATTGCAGCAGGCACCGGAAAAGCACTTCGAATGGGGCAAGATGGAGACGTTGATGTATTACTCGTGCATGCACCGAAAGCAGAAACCAAATTTGTAAATAATGGTTACGGCGTTAAACGTATTTCCGTTATGCATAATGATTTCGTGATTGTAGGGCCAAAAAGTGACCCAGCAAAATTGTCAGAATCAAAAACTTTGATAAGTATTATGCATAAAATCGCTGATGGCAAGCACGCTTTTGTCTCACGTGGTGATGATTCTGGCACACATAAAAAAGAATTAGCTGTATA
>NW_014592044.1:0-856 GCF_000485595.1 Priapulus caudatus | reverse complement strand
CGCGTGCGTGCACCACGCTGTAACATACATACGCGCGTGCGTGCACCACGCCGTAACATACATACGCGCGTCCGTGCACCACGCTGTAACATACATACGCGCGTGCGTGCACCACGCCGTAACATACATACGCGCGTGCGTGCACCACGCCGTAACATACATACGCGCGTGCGTGCACCACGCCGTAACATACATACGACACGCACGCGTGTACGCGCATAGCAGCGTGATGCACGAATGCGTGTACGCGTGTTACGGCGTGAGTCACGCACGCACGCGTGTACGTGCATAGCAGCGTGGTGCACGCACGCGCGTATGTATGTTACGGCGTGGTGCACGCACGCGCGTATGTATGTTACGGCGTGGTGCACGGACGCGTGTACGCACCTAGCAGCGCAGTGCACGCACGCGTGTACGCATCACGCCGTAACATACATACGCGCGTGCGTGCACCACGCTGTCAGTACGCCCCCTGTCATCCTGCCCGCGGGTCACTACCACAGCCTCTGTCGCATGTCCTCGTCACCCTGACGTTCCCCTGGCTGTAATAATAGTGTCACATCGAAACCAGGCCGTGTGTTTGTGTAGCCCGATACGCGATAAGCTCGTATATCGACCATGCGCCGTCAACCGATAAGCTAACATATATCGACCAGGCGTCGTTACTCGATACTCACGATAGCCACTTAACGACAGGTTCTGGTTGTGTCATCCTCGACATGTGTCGCTGCTATAGCTGCGCGACAGGGATTCATGGGGAAGAGCGAGAGAGAGAGAGAGAGAGAGAGGAGGAGAGGAGGAGAGAGAGAGAGAGAGAGAGAGAGAGTAGTAGTAGTAGTAGTAGTAGTAGTAGTAG
>NW_014592043.1:0-856 GCF_000485595.1 Priapulus caudatus | reverse complement strand
ACATTTTGGGAGTGACAAAATCATAGTCGTCGATTTCATCAAGGTTAAGATCCGAATGTTTTTTTCTGCCGAAGAAACGCGTCAGTAACCAAACTAAGCCAGCCAAAATAGCCAATAGTGGTAACAACCACGTTAACTTGCTGAAATCAAAACCTGAAGACTGGCTCTCCTCAGGGTTAGCCATATTACTATTTAAGTCCATAGAGGGAGTAGGAGTATATTGATCCTGCGGTTCGCTGCCGAAGGCCTGACCCTTGAGATTATCCGTCTGCGCCGATGGCTCAGTTTTGTTTTGCATCTCAGTCATACGTCGTTCTAAAGTAATCGTAGTGCGATTATTTTCAGCAAGTTCACTTTTAGTTTCAATAAGCTGTTGTTGCAACGCGTCATTCTTGTCTCTCAGCATTTGTTGACTAGCCGAAGACTCACCGGGAATTGTCTCGAAATTGGTGTTTTCCGTTGATTCTTTAAGATTTTGGATTTTATCTTCCAAAGCTTGCAAATCTGTATCGCGCTGTTCTTTTTCTGCCTCTAGGCGTTGCACAAGGTTTTGCAATCGAATGCTTTCGTCAGAAAGTGCTTCGACACGTTGTGTTTGTGCAGAATGTTGCGATTGTAACTCTTTAAATGCAGTTGTATTAGCTCGATTAATAAACGTGGGGGGCGTTAAATTCCCTGTTATTCCTCGTTGGTAGAAGCGGTTGTGCTTTTCCAATAACACGGCGGCATTCCTTTCTGGAATACCTGCAATCATATCCTCCGTTGGCAAAGACAGATTCTTATTCCGCAACATGTAATTGACGTTACCACCTCTAAAAGCGTCAGGGTTGGTGGCTAAAATTGTCAGCATTATTTG
>NW_014592042.1:0-856 GCF_000485595.1 Priapulus caudatus | reverse complement strand
CGACAACACGGCCAAGTAACTCAGGGCCAACAGGAACATCTAAGATACGCCCTGTACATTTAACTACATCACCTTCTGTGATGCCTTTATAGTCACCTAAGACTACCGCACCTACAGAATCTCTTTCTAAGTTCAAAGCTAATCCGAATGAGCCATTAGAGAATTCGATCATCTCTCCTGACATAACATCTGACAAACCATGAATACGCACAATACCGTCCATTAACGAAACAATGGTACCCTCTGTGCGAGCTTCAGCATCCACATCGAAGCTATCTATACGCTTCTTGATAAGATCACTGATTTCAGTCGGGTTAAGTTGCATTTACCTATCCTCTTTCTTCGTTCAAGGCTAATCAGCCATTGCTGACGCCATCTTTTTCAGACGACCTTGAATCGAACCATCTATTACTAAGTCACCAGCCTTAATCACAACACCACCGAGCAGTGCTTTATCAACGCTGACCTTAAGCTTAACTTCACGTCCAAGGCGATTTTTCAGAGCATCAGCAATTGATTTCTCTTCTGCCTTTGTCAACTTCTTTGCAGACGTCACAAGCGCTTCGATACTACCTTCCGCATCATCTTTCAATACATCAAACAAGGTACTGACTTCAGGAAGAAGCTCTATACGATCATTATCCGCCAAGGTTTTAACAAGGTTTTGCGCCTTATCATCCAACTTTTCATCACATAGCTGAATGAATGCATTCGCACCTGCTTGCTTGGCCATTTTAGGCGTTGCCAATAATCTCGCAACATCAACGTTGCTAGCAACCGCTCCCATAAAAGCAAGCGACTCCGACCATTCGGCCAAAGTACTGGTTTCTTTTGCCATTTCAAACACTGCACGAGC
>NW_014592041.1:0-856 GCF_000485595.1 Priapulus caudatus | reverse complement strand
ACCATAACGCACGCACCACCACATATCACACTCACACGCAGAGCACTCATATCTACCTGTAACTTTACTCACACTCACCTGTAACTTTACTCACACTCACCTGTAACTTTACTCACACTCACCTGTAACTTTACTCATATTTACCTGTAACTTAATTTACTCACACTCACCTGTAACTTTAGTGAGTAAAGTCACAAGTGAGTGTAAATAAAGTCATAGGTAAATATGAGAAAATTTACAGGGAAATATGAGACTCACCCGTGACTTTACTCACACTCACCCGTGACTTTACTCACACTCACCAGTGACTTTACTCACACTCGCATGTGACTTTACTCACACTCACCTGTAACTTTACTCACACTCACCTGTAACTTCACCCACACTCACCTGTGACTTTACTCACCTGCAGCAGAAACACTGCACACTTGTTTGAAACGTAGCGGGAGACGTCGCTTGTCTGTATAGCCAACACGCGCGGCGTCGCGCGAGCGCACGCTCACGACATTTTCTCGCACGAATCGCAGCAATTCCTTGTCCGCCACGCAGTCGTACGGACTCTCTACCCGCGATTCTATACGCTCGGGAATATGACTGGATACCAGTCAACGGACGATACGGTTCCACGTGCGCGGTAACTTATGCGCCCCCTGTCGACTTCACATGCACGTGGCGCCACCTGAAGGCTACAAAACAAAGCTAAAACACAGTTGGACCTAATTGAACTTGTATTTCGGTTAGTGAACATGGTCTAGACAAGAGGCAGCCCCGACCTCGCGTGAAGCGCGAAAACGCCGAGTAGCGGCAACTACGCTGCACTCTCACGAATACTTTCCCTGTTTAACTTTTAGTTTAG
>NW_014592040.1:0-856 GCF_000485595.1 Priapulus caudatus | reverse complement strand
AAAAAATTGAACAGTCAGGCATTGAAGCATGGTTCTCTTTAGAAGCTTCTGAACTATTAGGTGCCGATGCTGATTTATACGATAAAGCAACAGACACTTTAGATGTATGGTTTGATTCAGGCGTTACCCACGCTTGCGTATTAAACAAACGGACTAAACTACCTTTCCCTGCTGACTTATACCTTGAAGGCTCTGACCAGCATCGTGGCTGGTTCCAATCATCATTGTTAACTTCAGTAGCAATTAATGGCGTTGCACCTTACAAGAAAGTTTTAACGCATGGTTTTACGGTGGACGCTAAAGGCAAAAAATGTCTAAGTCATTAGGCAACGTTATGTCTCCACAAAAAGTAGTGGGTACTTTAGGTGCAGATATTTTACGCCTATGGGTTGCAAGCAGTGACTACAGCAATGAAATGACGGTGTCGGATGAAATCTTAAAACGTAGCGCTGACTCTTATCGTCGGATAAGAAACACGGCTCGTTTCATGCTAGCCAATCTAAACGGATTTAACCCAGCGACTGATACGTTATCTAACGACGAATTACTTTCTCTTGATCGCTGGGCTATTGCTAAGTCTCTTGAATTACAAGATGAAATTATTGCCGCGTATAAAGTATTTAATTTCCATTTAATTTATCAAAAGCTACAACACTTCTGCACTGTCGATATGGGCGGCTTTTATCTCGATATAATTAAAGACAGACAATACACAACACAAAGCGACAGTATTGCACGGCGTTCTGCACAAACCGCTTTGTATCATATTTCTGAAGCCATGTGCCGTTGGATTGCACCCATCTTAAGTTTTACCGCGGAAGAATTGTGGGCATTATTACCTGGCGAACACAGCCAA
>NW_014592039.1:0-856 GCF_000485595.1 Priapulus caudatus | reverse complement strand
TTAACCGTTAAACTTTTAAAACGTTTAAAATTTAATTAAGTTAAAGTTAAACGTAAACGTAAACGTAACTTAATAATATATACTATATATATATATATATATATATATATATATATATATATATATATATACGAGCAACGATTACCTTCTCGGCTACCGCCCGGTTGTCGATCAACAGACTATCTGCGTCGGGAAAACTCGGAAGGATCGTCCCAGTTTTACTGCTGAGTAAATACTTCCGGCTGTAGCCCTGTAAATAATGTCTCTGATGGTTTTGATATTAACATATTTAAAATAGGGGAAGAGCGTAACGATCGCAATTAGACGATTACGTAATAAAATGATCGACCTTGCCTTTACCGATTAAAAAAATAGCGACATTATCGTGTTTACGTTCGAGAAATTACGCGTGAAATCGCGAAAGCCGATTAGGCGCTGCTGCCGATGACGTCACGCACACGCGCTAATGACGTCTGCGCTGGAAAAAGCGCGCATAATGATGGCGTTTTTGCGCGCGCTGGGGGACTTCACGAACGTGTCGTCGTGGAACGAGCACGTTGAGCGTAGATGATTCATGTATAGCATCGTGCAGGTATCTGGGCTGTTTGCGTCGCGGTGTCGTATTAAGGCGGATCTGTGACGATGGTTACCGTGTTACACGCCGCAAACACGGCGTGTGTGTGGAGAGCTACGCGGCGTATAGGTAGGTAAAGACTATAGCGCCGATGGAGGAGGACCGCGTCTGATGTTTGTTTGTTAACTTTGCGACCTAATGACGATTCTGTCGACTCATGCTCATACACCAAACAAACACACACATACACACACATACACACACACACACACACACCCACCC
>NW_014592038.1:0-856 GCF_000485595.1 Priapulus caudatus | reverse complement strand
CTTGTGGTATGAGCAGACATATATACTTACATGGTATGAGTATATGTTACAGACAGTATGTAAGTATATACAGACAGTGGTATGAGTATATGTGTGTAAGTATATACAGACAGTGGTATGAGTATATGTCTGTAAGTATATATATACAGACAGTATATGTGTGTAAGGTGGTATGAGTATGTAAGTATATACAGACAGTGGTATGAGTATATGTGTGTAAGTATATACAGACAGTGGTATGAGTATATGTCTGTAAGTATACATATACTCATAGCACTGTCTGTATATACTTACAGACATATACTCACACCACTGCGTGTATATACTTACACACATATACTCATACCACTGCCTGTATATACTTACAGGGTATGAGTATATGTGTGTAAGTATATACAGCAGTGGTATGAGTATATGTTGTAAGTATATACAGACAGTGGTATGAGTATATGTCTGTAAGTATATACAGAGAGTTGTCTGTAAGTATATACAGACAGTGGTATGAGTATATGTCTATACTCATAGCACTGTCTGTATATACTTACACACATATACTCATACCACTGTCTGTATATACTTACACACATATACTCATACCACTCTCTGTATATACTTACAGACATATACTCATACCACTGCGTGTATATACTTACATACATATACTCATACCACTCTCTGTATATACTTACAGACATATACTCGTACCACTGTCCCTCTGGGAAGTAGATAGACTTACTCGTCTCATCCTGCAGCATGCCGAAGAAAAAACATCAGTCAAATCCTACAATCCTTTATCCTTACTCCCACCATATTCAACTATAGCATTCTGATACCATTCGAATATGATATATATATA
>NW_014592037.1:0-856 GCF_000485595.1 Priapulus caudatus | reverse complement strand
GATGCATTGAGAGGGGATTTCCTGACTTAGATTCAAGCCTTCCGATCTTTATCTCACCTTTCTAACCCACTGCCATCCCACCACTTCCATTACACTACCTCATTGGGTGTTTCGCCCATCCGTATTATGATGTTGTTTAATCTCTAATTAATAATAAATCAAAGGAGGTCGTCGTGATGACGAACTTGAACGATGGCTTATACAGAAGAAACGATTAAACAGGCAGGGCTGCTTTACGCTCTCGGTGCGTCTACTGAGGATATCCGACTAGAATTAGCTTTACCGAACCGCTGGGTGGTGTACCAGTGGGCGGAGCGTTTGGGCTGAGATGAGAAGCTCGATACGCATTCCCTAGATGTTGAAGACCTCGCGGCTTTTAAATAGTGGAAATATCGAAATTCTTTTATCTTTACTATAGGCTTAAACCTATATAGCATACAAGCTATATTTTAAGCGAGTGAATTTATGTGGAAAGTCAATACAACCGATACCTTTGATGCCTGGTACGAAGCCCTAAACGATGCAGACAGAAGCAACGTATTAGCACACCTACTACTACTCAGAGAAAAAGGACCACACCTCCCTCGCCCTTACGCTGATACATTGGAAGGAACAAAAATAGCAAACTTGAAAGAACTCCGAGTGCAAAGCAAAGACAAACCACTACGAGCCTTATTTGCATTTGACCCAGAACGCCAAGCCATCGTGCTTTGTGCTGGAGACAAAACAGGTGATAAGCGATTCTATAAAAAAATATCCCTATAGCCGAAACAGAATACCAAAAACATCTAGAAACACTAGAGAGATAGAAACACTAGAAAGATGGAAACACAGGAGAGATAAAAATGGGAAAGAC
>NW_014592036.1:0-856 GCF_000485595.1 Priapulus caudatus | reverse complement strand
AGAGAGAGAGATAGTGAGGGAGGAGAGAGATAGATAGATAGATAGATAGAGAGAGAGGATTAAATAAGGGAAGAAAAAGAGAGAGAGAGAAAGAAAGCAAGGTCTTTCTCTCTCCCTCTCCCGCTGACGACTTTCTCCCTCACTCGCTCGCTCTCTCTTCTCTCCCCCTCTCTCGTTCTCACATTCTCATTCTGACCTTCTCTCTCGCTCTCGCTCTCTCTTTCTCTTATTCTCGTTCTCACTCCTCTCCCCCTCCCCCTCTGTCAGACGTGCGACGCATGCGCAGGCCCAGGGCGAGCCAGCAGCCGCGCTGACGACATCGCCGACCGACGTCGGCTTTGTGACAAAATTCATGCGAATGGCTTCATTCGAATTGGCTTCCACTCGAGCGGGCCTTGCGCTCCGCAAACGTTGCCGATAAAGGTGATATACGGGCCATAAACGTGACGGAGACGACAACGACGACGACGACGACGACGACAACGACGGAGAGGATTGTCTACTGTAGGCTCGGCCGTCGGCTCGTCTACTGGCGACGATGCTGTCGCGCGAGAGGCAAATGTGCGGCGAGCATGTTGAAAGCGCGCGTAATACGGCGGCTGCGAGTTCATAATAAACCGCTTGTGTTGACCGCTTCATGTCGTAATTTTGTACGGAAGAGACGCGAGCGAGGGCGAGCAAGCGAGTAAAATTTGGAAAGAGAGCGAGAGAAAGCGAGAGCGCGAGAAAGAGAGAGAGGGAGAGCGAGCGAGAGGGAGAGCGAGCGAGAGCGAGCGAGAGCCAGAAAGAAAAGGGGGCGACGGAGGGGGCAAGATAGATAGATAAAGAGAGAGAGAGAGACAAGCAAAACGAGTAT
>NW_014592034.1:0-857 GCF_000485595.1 Priapulus caudatus | reverse complement strand
ACACACACACACACACACACACACACACACACACACACACACACACACACACACACACACACACACACATTGAGATATTTCGTGTCGTTGTTTGCAGAGTGCTCAGCTCGGTAGAATGCTACAACCCTAGTACAAACACATGGGCTTTCGTCGCACCGATGGCAGCGCCACGCCTCGGCATCTCGGCGTGCGTGCATCAAGGCCAGCTGTGGGTGGTCGGCGGCGTCGGGGTTATAGTTATACAATTATAGTTACATAGTTATACAGTTATAGTTATACAATTATAGTTACATAGTTATACAGTTATAGTTATACAATTATAGTTACATAGTTATACAGTTATAGTTATACAATTATAGTTACATAGTTATACAGTTATAGTTATACAATTATAGTTACATAGTTATACAGTTATAGTTATACAATTATAGTTACATAGTTATACAGTTATAGTTATACAATTATAGTTACATAGTTATACAGTTATAGTTATACAATTATAGTTAAATAGTTATACAGTTATATTTATACAGTTATAGTTATATAGTTGTCCAGTTATTGAATATAGCTTATAGTTATAACATTTATACAGTTCGCGTTGTTTTTCAACCTATACCAATGCTCTTCTAAACCTCTCCCCGAATTACCTAACGAGATCTATGTCTTAATTTTGTTTGTAATGCGATATATGATTGCTATGCTATCACAGTAACGTGCCCTGGCTAACGCAACCACATTGCGAAGACCAAATTAAGAAAATTTTAGTCCATATATCGGAGCCGCGCGTTTAAACTAGAAGCACATTTCATCCGCAGGACTGATCTAAACATGTACTTACCTTGGTTTTTCCCCCTTTT
>NW_014592033.1:0-857 GCF_000485595.1 Priapulus caudatus | reverse complement strand
ACACACCACACGAAGTGTAAAAATCAAAAACGTTCCCATCAGTGCAATATGTTGGATACATAATGTTTTTATAATCGATATACAGCTATAGGTGCAATAAAATGTGTTTTTTTTGGCACACATTGAGTCGCGTATATATAATTAATAGCAAGTAAAAACTATACGTGCTAATAACGTTCTCTCAACGTACCTACTGATACGTAAAAGCTTGACGTGCTAATAACGTTCTCTCAACGTACCTACTGATACGTAAAAACTTGACGTGCTAATAACGTTCTTACAACGTACTGATAAATTTATAATAACGTTTTCCAAAAACGTAAAATAACGTTAAAAGGACGTAACACTGCAACCTTAGCAAAAACAAATTATATTCTCTAATAATTTGTACGTGTAGGCAACGTTTTATAAACGTTATTTCTGACGTAACCAAAATACAATGTTCTGACAACGTTTCACGTTGTGTGCTAGCTGGGAATAGGCTAGGCCTAAGCCTATAGCATGTATAGTCTAGACAGTATAGTATGCACAATGCATGAAAATCAGCCCACACAATTAAGTGAGCTTAAAATTGAATCTAATAAGCTAATCTTAATAAATTAATAACCATTAAACCATACATATGGTACTTACATTCAGCCGGACTTCTGCTATGTTTGTTAGTTCCTTCCTACGTAGCATATAGGGAATAAGCCTTCAAGTGCATTTGCAAGAAAGATGATAGGGTTTGGAGATGTTTCTTCTTTTTTTTCTTCTTCTTCTTCTTATTTTCCTTTTTCTTTTTTCTTTTTCTTTTTCTTTTTCTTTCCGTTTTCTTTTTCTTCTTCTTCTTTCCGTTTTCTTGAAAATGATAGGGG
>NW_014592032.1:0-857 GCF_000485595.1 Priapulus caudatus | reverse complement strand
TCCTCCTCCTCTCTCTCTCTCTCTCTCTCCTCCTCTCTCTCTCTCTCTCTCTCTCTCTTTGCCCCCTCCTCTCTCTCTCTCTAATTGCGATACGCTCCTGTGCGTTAACAAGTTATTTAATTATTAATACGGATACGACTTCAAAGGCGGATTCGAATTTGATTAATAGTTTAGCCTCCAGGCAGACGGAAGCTCATAGTTAAGCGGCTTAGCCCTGCAGACGTTATTATTATGTGAATCCTAGCTGTGTGAAGCCTAGCTGTGTGAAGCCTAGCTGTGTGAGGCCTAGCTGTGTGAAGCCTAGCTGTGTGAATCCTAGCTGTGTGAAGCCTAGCTGTGTGAAGCCTAGCTGTGTGAAGCCTAGCTGTGTGAAGCCTAGCTGTGTGTGAAGCCTAGCTGTGTGAAGCCTAGCTGTGTGAAGCCTAGCTGTGTGAAGCCTAGCTGTGTGAAGCCTAGCTGTGTGAAGCCTAGCTGTGTGTGAATCCTCGCTGTGTGAAGCCTAGCTGTGTGTGAAGCCTAGCTGTGTGTGAATCCTAGCTGTGTGTGAATCCTAGCTGTGTGTGAATCCTAGCTGTGTGTGAATCCTAGCTGTGTGTGAAGCCTAGCTGTGTGTGAATCCTAGCTGTGTGTGAAGCCTAGCTGTGTGTGAATCCTAGCTGTGTGAAGCCTAGCTGTGTGAATCCTAGCTGTATGAAGCCTCGGGTGAAGCTGTAGTGTATTTAATGCGTGCTTGTTGCATATTCCCAGAAGCCTCGCCTTGCAGTTCATTCACATGTTAAATCGACGTGGTCGGATAATTGTAGAAGGAATCGGGAGCGCAGTGGCAGTGCAACGCACCCACGTCTTTCTCGCGCGCG
>NW_014592031.1:0-857 GCF_000485595.1 Priapulus caudatus | reverse complement strand
CTACCCCAACCCTTCCCTCCCACCCTCCTCCTACCTACCCCTCCTTCACCTACCCCAACCCTTCCCTCCCACCCCTCCTACCTACCCCTCCTTCACCTACCCCACCCCACCCCTTCCCTCCCTCCCCTCCTACCTACCCATCCTCCTCCACCTATCACACCCCTTCCCTCCCTCTCCTCCTGCTACCTACCCCTGCTCCTCCACCTACCACACCCCTTCCCTGTGTCCCCCGCCGTCGCCGCAGCCGCCGCCGTGGGTGTTAGCAACGACCGCGCGACGATGATGTACGGGTGAGAGCGACTGTGACTGTGACTGTGACCCTCCATCACGCCACGCCGCACGTAAACGTGTCTGAAACACCCCCGGGCCGACCCGGTGGAGTGGGGGGGGGATGGTGTCGTGGGGCGCAGCAGGGAGGGGGGGAGACAGGTAAGCCACGGGGTAGCCGCTGCGGCCGCCGCCTCTAAGATGGCGTCTGTCGTTAACTTGTGGCCTGTCCCGAACGAGCGTCACATGACCGCTGTCGTCGCCGCCGGCGATGTCTCTGCCACTAGGTTGCGCCATGGTCGCGCGCGCGCTCGGACGAGCGGACGGACGGAAGGTGACGTCGTCTGCCCTCGATGCAGACATCTTGGTTGTTACGTCGCGGGTCGTTTTTCCGGTTTTGCGATTTCTTTCTCTCTCTCGCTTTCTCACTCTCTCCCTCTATCTTGCTCTCTCTCACTCGCTCTTTTGCTCTATCTATCTATCTCTCTCTCTTTCTCTCTCGCTTTCTCTCTCCTTCTCGCTCTATCTCTTGGTTTCTATCGCGCTCTTTCTCTATCTCTCTCTCTCTCTATCTCTCGCTCTCTCTCTCT
>NW_014592030.1:0-857 GCF_000485595.1 Priapulus caudatus | reverse complement strand
CGGAGATCCCTGTGAAATGGTGATTGCCGCCTTTCTCGTCGTCGGCGGCGAGCTCACCCGACGGTGAGCTTGCCGCCGGCGAAGAGAAAGGCGGCAATCACCACGAGGCAAGCTCACCGTCGTGGTGATTGCCACCTTTCTCTTCGCCGGCGGCAAGCTCACCGTCGTGGTGATCGCCGCCTTTCTCTTCGCCGGCGGCAAGCTCACCGGCCGGCGAAGAGAAAGGCGGCAATCACCACGACGGTGAGCTTGCCGCCGGCGAAGAGACAGGCGGCGATCACCACGACGGTGAGCTCGCCGCCAATAGAGAAGGCGGCGGAGATCCCTGCGAAGGTGAGCCCGCCGCCGGAGAAGAGGAAGGCGGCGATCACCACGACGGTGAGCTCGCCGCCGACGACGAGAAAGGCGGCAATCACCACGACGGTGAGCTTGCCGCCGGCGAAGAGAAAGGCGACACCGTCGTGGTGATTGCAAGCTTCGCCGCCTTTCTCTTCGCCGGCGGTCACCATGACGGTGAGCTCGCCGCCGGCGACGAAGATGAGGGCGATTACCACGAGAGTGAGGCCGACGGCGGCAGAAAGAGAAAAAGAGGGGGTACGGCACTGCACCCCAGACGACGGCGACGCCCGGCGGGCGAACTAGAGACTTCCTACCGCCGGAGGGGCATTGCCCTGATGGAGCCGGGACGCAGTAACCGCTCCCAACGCGTAGTACGCCCACCGAAATACCTCGGCTTCACGCAGAGGTGTAGGTGTGGGCGTCTACAGTAAATTACGTAGAAGAATGGGATTGCCGTATCTCAGGTGGAAGCGTGACGGCAGTAGACGGCGGCGAACCAGGAAGCAGCAGCCGGGAAG
>NW_014592029.1:0-857 GCF_000485595.1 Priapulus caudatus | reverse complement strand
AAGCGTAACTACTCGCCCCCTAAATTTTCAAGTTTACCCGATAACGCCATTTGAATAGCAATCAATGGATTGATCCCCTTATTTGCCATCGTTTGTAGATAGCTGGAAATTCGACAATAGGCTTTAGCAAATTGTTCAGCTCTAAAGCAACCCGACACCTTTTGTTTTACTTTAGCCATTCTTAAGTCTTGCTCGGCTCTGTTATTGGTAAAAGAAACATCTGTATTTTTAGCAAAACGTAATACAGCAGCTTCATGTTTTTGTAACCTTTCCCATAAATTATGTGCATCTGATTTCGCTAACCTTCCTCTTTTTCCGCTTGGCTTTGGTGGTATGATAGGCAGTTCTTTTGCCCCCCTAGTAAGTATGTTTCGATAACGCTTTTGTAGATTGGCATACTTTCGTTGGCTAAGCTTTTTATCTTCACTTTTTGATACTGCTTTACAGGCTTCTTGTAAAAGACGTTTCATGTTTCGCGCCCAAGCATACCCATTAGACTCAACAATAAAGGTTAACTCTCGTAATAAATGTGAGCCACACAGCGCATTCTCGCAATGTTCAAACGATAAATAAGCCGCTAGACAGTCATGAATAATCACCCCCGAATACCGAGGGATAATATTTATGTCCTTGATGGCTTTCAACCCCCGCCCTTTGTGCAAAAATTTAAGTGTAATATCTCCTGCACAGTAAACATGTATCCAATGATTTTTCTTATCAACCTTTAAGGAGGTTTCATCAACATTAATGGCTGGGGCATTGAGTAATTGGTTTGTTGCATCAAGCTCCCATTGCCCTAGGACAGCTCATGAATAATCACCCCGATACCGAGGGATAATATTTATGTCCTTGATGGC
>NW_014592028.1:0-857 GCF_000485595.1 Priapulus caudatus | reverse complement strand
ATGTACTATGGCAGGTGGCTGCCATCACCGCATCACAGCTCCCACAGGTGAGATAAGCTCACCCAACTGGCCCAACTACTACCAGAGTCGCAAGGACTGTGAGTGGTATCTGGTGACTACGCCTGGACACCGAGTGAAACTGGTGCGTAATTATTGTTGAGTTTGTGCGCTGTGTGTATGCGTGCGCACGTGTGTGCGAATGAGTGTATCTGTATGTCCCCGCATATCTGCATGCGTCCTTACATTTGTGCGAGTGCGTGCGTGCCTCGGACCCCTCTGAGCCCTCTCTCCTTTCACTCACCCTCCCTCCCTCTCTCCCTCTATACTGCAGGCGTTTGGTTTCTTTGAGATGGAGCCGCATCAGGAGTGTGCGTACGACCACATCACGCTCTACGTATGTGCGTGTGTCCTTACATTTGTGTGCGTGCGTACGTGCCTCTGACGCCTTCTTTCACACCCTCTCTCCCCGTTAACACCCTTCTTTCTCTCCCTCTCCTGCAGGCGTTTGGTTTCTTTGAGATGGAGCCGCACCAGGAGTGTGCGTACGACCACATCACGCTATACGATGGTAACGCAACGGCGGCACAGACGCTTGGACGGTTTTGCGGCAGCAAGATCCCTCATCCGATCGTATCCAGCGGCAACCGCCTCCTCGTCACCTTCCACTCTGACGCGTCCGTGCAGCGCCGCGGGTTCCTCGCCCGCCACGTGTCCGGTGAGTCGGTGTGTACGTCGGGGAAGGTGGAGAGAGGGGAGGAGGAAGGTGGAGGGAGGGGAGGGGGAAGGTGGAGGGAGGAGAGGGTGAGGATGCGTCCTTGCAGCGCTGCGGGTTCCTCGCCCCCCAAGTGGCGTATGAG
>NW_014592027.1:0-857 GCF_000485595.1 Priapulus caudatus | reverse complement strand
TAATAAGCTTGCTGGCAGGCCTGTAGGCTTGTTAATTGGTTATAAGCTTGCTAGCAGGACTGTAGGCTTGTTGATGGGTTATAAGCTTGCTAGCAGGACTGTAGGCTTGTTTATGGGTTATAAGCTTGCTAGCAGGCCAGTAGGCTTCTTAAGGGGCTTGTTAGCTTGCTAGCAGGCCTGTAGGCTTCTTAAATAGCAAGCTTATTACCCATTACGAAGCATACAGGCCTGCTAGCAAGCTTATTACCCATCAACAAGCCTACAGGCCTGCTAGCAAGCTAACAAGCCCCTTAACCAGCCTACAACTTAGAGATGCCTTCGTGGTCTAGTGGTTAGGCCTCTTATACTGTCCACTGCAGCCTGTGAGTTCAATCCCCGGCCGGGGCAGTGAATTTTCTCAAGGTGTAAAAACCTGCCTCTCAATATTGGAGACTGAATCTCCCGTGGCTCGGATGACCACGTCCGAAAACAATTATCCACGTCATTATTAATTAACCACGTCATTAAGCTTATAACCCATTAACAAGCCTACAGGCCTGTTAGCATGCTAATAAGCACCGAGCCTACAGGCCTGCCAAACAATTAATTAACCACGTCATTAAGCTGATAACCCATTAACAAGTCTACAGGCCTGTTAGCATGCTAATAACCAATTAACCCGTGGCTCGGATGACCACGTCCGGAGATTCACAGTCTCCAATGTTGAGAGGCAGGTTTTTACACCTTGAGAAAATTTACTGCCCCGGCCGGGGATTGAACTCACAGCCTTCAGTGGACAGTATACGTGGCCTAACCACTAGGCCACGAAGGCATCTCTACGTTGTAGGCTGGTTAAGGGGCTTGTTAGCTTGCTAGCA
>NW_014592026.1:0-858 GCF_000485595.1 Priapulus caudatus | reverse complement strand
CGTAGTACATAGTACATAGTACGTAGTACGTAGTACATAGTACATAGTACACAGTACATACTATACAGTACGTAGTACATAGTACGTAGTACATTGTACATAGTACATTGTACATAGTACGTAGTACATAGTACATAGTACATAGTACATAGTACATACTATATAGTACGTAGTATATAGTACGTAGTACGTAGTACATAGTACGTAGTACGTAGTACATAGTACATAGTACGTAGTACGTGATACGTAGTACATAGTACGTAGTTCATAGTACATAGTACATACTATAGAGTACGTAGTACATAGTACGTAGTACGTAGTACATAGTACGTAGTACATAGTACGTAGTTACTACGTACTATGTACTATGTACTACGTACTACGTCTCGTACTACGTACTACGTACTATGTACTACGTACTATGTACTATGTGCTATAAACTATGCACTATGTAATACGTACAATGTACTATGTACTACGTACTACGTACTATTTAATATGTGCTATGTACTTCGTACTACGTACTATGTACTACGTACTGTGTACTACGTACTACGTACTATGTACTATGTACTACGATAGTACGTAGTAAATAGTGCATAGTGCATAGTGCATAGTACATAGTACGTACTTCATACTACATAGTACGTAGTACATAGTACGTAGTACATAGTAAGTAGTACATAGTACATAGTACGTATTTCATAGTACATAGTACGTAGTACATGTACATAGTACATAGTACATAGTACGTAGTACATAGTATGTAGTACATAGTACATAGTACATAGTACATAGTGCATAGTACATAGTGCGTAGTACATAGTACGCAGTACATAGTACGTAGTACATAGTACG
>NW_014592025.1:0-858 GCF_000485595.1 Priapulus caudatus | reverse complement strand
TTATATATACATATATATATATATAGTATTATGTATAATATATATATATGTATGTATATATATGTATATATATATATATATATATATATATGGGTAGCTGTGCCTGCTGCTGCATGCGTGTAGGGGACGGCTGGCCAGGAACAAATATTCTACAAATTACAACGTGCATGGCCTAGGTTAGCTTGTCGGCCCGTCGTTCTACACGTACGTCGGTGTCCCCCCCCCCCAACCACACACACACAGTCATTAGCCAATCAGCCTCCCGACAATGACACGGAGCGCTGCAGTAATATGCTAAGCCAATAAACTGCTATTTGTACGCGCCTGCTTCGTGTTGGTAAATAAATTATGCAGGCAGCGTGAGCATGGCATGGATGTGGTGACGATGATGATGATGACGATGATGATAACGACGGTGACAGACCGCAACGCACACAGCCGACCCTGAAAAAAGGAACGCTCTCTCTTTCTCTCTCTCTCGCTGCGTACTTGAAATGCAACATCGAAAGACCGGCGTCTTTTAGGCTTTGTCACGAATGCGGCAAGGCTACTGCATTCTCTCTCTCTCCTGTCAACTCACATTCATGAGCTAATATCCCCCGCGCCTTCAACACACGAGCACACACACCACACACACACACCACACACACACACACCACACACACACACCCCACAACACATACACACCGCACACATACACACACACAACGCAACGTACACACACAACACACAGCCACACACCACATCACACACAGCACACACAGTGCACACACACACACAACACACACACACACACACACGCGGGAGAGAGAGAAGAGAGAGGAGAGAGGAGAGAGGAGAGAGAGAGAGAGAGAGAGA
>NW_014592024.1:0-858 GCF_000485595.1 Priapulus caudatus | reverse complement strand
TCATCATCTGCGTCAGCGTCATCATCCTCATCATCTGCGTCAGCGTCATCATCCTCATCATCTGCGTCAGCGTCATCATCCTCATCCGCATCATGATGCTCAGCCTCCTCATGATCCACAGCCTCCTCATGATGCTCAGCCTCCTCATGATCCACAGCTTCCTCATGCTCATCAGCGTCATCATCCTCATCCGCATCATGATGCTCAGCCTCCTCATGATCCACAGCCTCCTCATCATCCTCGTCCGCATCATGATGCTCAGCCTCCTCATGATCCACAGCCTCCTCATGATCCACAGCCTCCTCATGATGCTCAGCCTCCTCATGATCCACAGCCTCCTCATGATGCTCAGCCTCCTCATGATCCACAGCCTCCTCATGATGCTCAGCCTCCTCATGATCCACAGCTTCCTCATGATGCTCAGCCTCCTCATGATCCACAGCCTCCTCATGCTCATCAGCGTCGGTCAACTCTCGTGAGAGATGCGTCGGATGAGAAATAATGAGTCGGGTGGTAATTGCTACGGAAGCTAAAACAATTGTAGCCTCACTGGCGGCAGCAGCGGAGCCAGCGGCAGCAGCAGCAGCAGCAGCGACGGCAGGAGCAGCAGCAGCAACATCGACATCATCATCATCATCATCATCATCATCATCATCACCAGTAGGTGCAACGACGACAACATCAAGAGCACCGGCAACAGCAGCAGCAACAACAACAACACTAACAGCAACAACAGCAGTAGCAGCAGCAGCAGCAGCAGCAACAACAGCAACAACGGCAGCAGCAGCAGCAGCAGCAACACACAACAGCAACAACGGCAGCAGCAGCAGCAACAACAACAACAGCAACAACGGCAGC
>NW_014592023.1:0-858 GCF_000485595.1 Priapulus caudatus | reverse complement strand
TCTCTCTAGCGCGCTCTCTCTCTCTCTTTAGCGCGCTCTCTCCCTCTTTCTCCCTCTTTCTCTCTCTCACTCTCTCTCTCTCTCTCTTTCTCTCTCAAGCGCGCTCGATCTCATTCCCTCTCCCTTTTCCGCCTTCCATCCCACCCTCCCCCTATCTATTTTTGCTCGTGCTCTCTCGCTCCCCCTTCTCGCGCACTGCGCCTCCGATTCCCAGAGGAACTCTCGCATCTCGATCGGCGGCAGTGGAGACGTCGGCTTAATGCACGCCGAAGCCCGTCGTTACAAAAAGATGTATGAGGGGATAGAACTGCCTAGAGTTAGATTGATCACCCTCGCCAGTGGCGTTACTCTCCCCCTCACCGCCCTGCCGATCTCTGCTAGTGTTTCCTGGAATCGGGAAAGGGCGATGTGCTTAACCCATTATAAACCACGTTCTGCTTCTCTCTTCCCCGTTGTCGGCGTAGCAGGCAGGTGGGGTGAGAGTGTGGTGAAGCACACACCCAACTCGCTCTCTTTTCACTCTCCCCTCCGCCGCATTCCTTTTCAGCTGCTTTGTCTGCGAAAACCGAGCATGGCTTCACTATTTTGCATACGTGTGAATGCGCAGGCATCCTCACACTCCGAGCTTACTGATTCCTCTGCCTCCGCATCACCATGAGCTGCAAGGGTTGTGAAACCAAGCACGCTTTCTGCGTTTCACAGATAAGTGAATGCTCACTGACCGAGCACGCACTTCGCTCCCGCCCCCTCTCTGCCTCTCGCATCCCTCCCTTCTGCCCCCGGTGATGCTAAACTAGGCATGGTTTCAATGCTTCACGCACTTGCGCGAGTGTCGACGGGTCTACAGTGTAAACCACC
>NW_014592022.1:0-858 GCF_000485595.1 Priapulus caudatus | reverse complement strand
GCTACCCACACAGCTAGTGCTATCACGCTACCCACACAGCTAGTGCTATCACGCTACCCGCACAGCTAGTGCTATCACGCTACCCACACAGCTAGTGCTATCACGCTACCCACACAGCTAGTGCTATCACGCTACCCACACAGCTAGTGCGATCACGCTACCCGCACACCTAGCGTTATCACACCACCCGCACAGCTAGCGTTATCACACCACCAGCATTGCTAGTGCTATCACACCACCAGCATTGCTAGTGCTATCACACCACCAGCATTGCTAGTGCTATCACACCACCAGCATTGCTAGTGCTATCACACCACCAGCATTGCTTGTGCTATCACGCTACCCACACATCTAGTGCGATCACACCACCAGCATTGCTAGTGCTATCACGCTACCCACACATCTAGCACCATCACACCACCTGCACAGCTAGCGTTATCCCACCACCAGCATTGCTAGTGCTATTTTGCTACCCGCACATCTAGCACCATCACACCACCTGCACAGCTAGCGTTATCACACCACCAGCATTGCTAGTGCTATCACGCTACCCACACAGCTAGCACCATCATGCGTTGCATCACCTGCGGGATCGGACGTAGTGGATAGCGTCGGTCGCCTTCATCCTGTAGGCGTAGACAAGAAAGCAGGCGATGATGACACCGGTGCGACCCAGCCCCGCGTGGCAGTGCACGGCCACCTGTGAAACACAGCAAACGCACACATTCATTCCTCTACTCCCTACGAGCCCGTGGAAAACGAGAGATTCTAAAGGAAACCGATAGAAAAAGAACCTGGAGGGAAGGTGATGATGAGAGAAGCGAGAGGGTGGGAGCAACTGGGGGAGGAGGAGAGATG
>NW_014592021.1:0-858 GCF_000485595.1 Priapulus caudatus | reverse complement strand
ATTCTTGTTTGTATTGCTGTTTGTCAGAGGGTTTTTAGAATGGAAAAGATATTAGCCGGGGGCTTGAATTGAGAGCAGCAAGCCGCACTTTGATTGCACTTCAATCCAGCCATTAATATTGAGTTGCAATTGCGCCACCGTGCAGGTGCTCATGCCTTGGGATAGGTTCGCGTAATAAATCACTGAGCAGATAGCTTAACCCCGGGTTGTGCGAGACAAGTACCGCGTGTTCGATGTCATTGTCGATGGTTTCGATAAAACGATAGAGGTGCTCTAAATCAACATGATAGAGCGATGACTTTTCACGTATAGGGTGTTTGTTTGATGACAGCGCAGCGTAAATTGTTTCGGCGGTGGAAACAGTGCGTTGAGCGCCGCTACAGTACATCTGGTCGAAATTGAACCCTGATTTTCCAGTAACTTGGCCATGCAGGCTGCTTGAGACTGGCCTCGTTCAGTCAGGGTGCGACCAAAGTCCGTTTGGTTGCCCTTGGCGCCAGCGGCTTCAGCATGACGAATTAACGTTAGTTTTTTCATCTAGATCTCTGGACTCCATTGGCAATAGGGATGGCTGGCCAGTTGGCTGTTGAAATAGCGTGCCTCGTGCGAGACTTCAGCGCCAATCCAATTTGGAAGGGACACGTTTTCTTGCTCGTCATTCAGCTCAATTTCGGCGACGATCAATCCTTGATTGGCACCGTGAAATACATCAACTTCCCAGTATTTGTCGGCATGATTAATCAAATAACGGGTTTTTTCAATGGCAGGCAACGCACAAAGTGTGGCTAGCATTGTTTCGGCATCATCTTTAGGAATTGAGTATTCAAATTCCAAACGTGAAATACCTTCGGTTATTCC
>NW_014592020.1:0-858 GCF_000485595.1 Priapulus caudatus | reverse complement strand
ACACACACACACACACACACACACACACACACACACACACACACACACACACACACACACACACACACACACACACACACACACACACACACGCACGCACTTGAACTTGTTGCTACAGAAACATTATCACCGAAAATACCGCAATCGAAACGCATGAAGGCGTACTCTAATAGTGTTTGTCACACACGCACGCACGCACGCACGCACGCACGCACACACCCTCCGCACACACACACGCGTGCCCCCCCCCAACACACACACACACCCACGTACACGCACCGATACCCCGCACACATAACCATGAGACCATCCAGCAATAAGTGACATCTGGTCGAACTTATAAAGGGGATCACGCGACCAGCCCCTAATGACAAGTCACGGAGCGCACCGCAAGGCGCATCGGCATTAGCGTTGATTTCGATAAGACTTCGTTGAATTCGAAGTGTTACTCCGCAAAAATGCTCCGAGATCTGCTAGAATTTGTCGACGAATTTAGCTGTCACTGTAGTTTCACACCACTGTCGGCGTTCTCACGACGCATTAACTTTATCATGCGGGGGCAGCAAACGACTAAACTGAAACTGTCAATAATGTCATGCATGTTCGTAATTACGTTTGAGCGTTACGAGGTGGCCATGATTATCAAGATGCAGTATAGGACGCGTGCCTACGTCACGTTATGGATGCGCGTGCAGCCGGACGCACGCACGCACGCATGTATGGTACGCGCGCAGACACACACACACACGCGCGCGCGCGCATGCACACGCGTACAGGCACACACACGCACTCTCACGCATATATATATATATATATATATATCTGAGACTCGACCGACGGACACACGAGGGAGTAGGA
>NW_014592019.1:0-858 GCF_000485595.1 Priapulus caudatus | reverse complement strand
ATATATATATTATAACTCTAAGTATTTACACCGCTTGAGTGAGAGGCAGTATATAATGTCTAATATAAACTCTCCCCATACGAACAGCAGTACAAGCAGCAGCGATGATGACGATGATGACGACAGCGACGATGACGATGACCATGACGACGACGACGATGAGGATGCGTATATTATATATTCCCAGCTCTAACTCTCATGCTTTCAAAACGACACATCTGAACACGTCCTCACTGCCAATGTGTCGTCGTCCGATCGATAGAGGCATTCACTATCTTCAATGACACCTCTAATCGATACGTAATCGATAATATATTTCTAATCGATTATCATTTCCCATCATCGGACTCCCCGTATATTATATAGTTACACTCGCGCGGACACGAAAACCGATGACGTATCGGCAAAATCGCGTGACGTCAGCGACTAGGGCACGAATCGAATCACCGGCGGGTGCCGCCAACTAGCGGCGGATCTATACGGCCCTTGTTACTCGGATCAGCCCTAAAGAATCCAACACGTTATGTGTTACACCTCATTGTTACCTTGATCTATACCTGCATGCACTGCTGGGGGAAACGGAGAACAAACGTGATTTCGACCAATGCGTGATTGATTTCCGACGTTTTTTCCCCACTAAATTGTGTTTTTAACGCGTTAAATCTCGACAAAGCCCAGGATTCATGTATTAGCGTAAATGCGCAGGTGATACAACGGAATGAGAGAGAGATAGAAAAAGAGGGACAAGAGTGACTTAGCAAGAAAGATAAAGAGAGAGAACAAAATAAAGAGAGAGAGAGAGAACTAAAGAGAGAGGGAGAGAAAGAGAGAGAGAGAGAGTAAACGAGAGAAAGAGAA
>NW_014592018.1:0-858 GCF_000485595.1 Priapulus caudatus | reverse complement strand
ATGTACTATGTACAATGTACTACGTACTATGTACTACGTACTAGTTACTACGGTCTATGTACTACGTACTATGTAGTACGTACTATGTACTACGTACTATGTAGTACGTACTATGTACTACGTACTATGTACTACGTACTATATACTACGTACTATCTAGGATGAACTATGTACTACGTACTATGTACTATGCACTATGTACTATGCACTATGTACTATGTACTATGTACTATGTACTATGTACTATGTACTATGTACTACGTACTATGTATTATGTACTATGTACTATGTACATGTACTATGTACTATGTACTATGTACTATGTACTACGTACTATGTATTATGTACTATGTACATGTACTATGTACTATGTACTATGTACTATGTACAACGTACTATGTACTACGTACTACGCACTATGCACTATGTACTATGTACTACGTACTACGTACTATGTACTACGTACTATGTCCTACGTACTATGTACTATGTACTACGTACCATGTACTACGTACTATGTACTATGCACTATGTGCTATGCACTATGTACTATGTACTATGTACTATGTTCTACGTACTAAGTACTACGTACTATGTACTACGTACTACGTACTATGTACTAGGTACTATGTACTACGTACTACGTACTATGAACTATGTACTATGTACTATGCACTATGCACTATGCACTATGTACTACGTACTACGTACTATGTACTACGTACTATGTACTACGTATTATGTACTACGTACTATGTACTATGTACTATGTACTATGTACTACGTACTACGTACAACCTACTACGTACTACGCACTATGCACTATGTACGATGTACTATGTACTACGTACCATGTAC
>NW_014592016.1:0-858 GCF_000485595.1 Priapulus caudatus | reverse complement strand
TGTGTGTGTGTGTGTGTGTGTGTGTGTCGTGTGTGTGTGTGTGTGTGTGTGTGTGTGTGTGTGTGTGTGTGTGTGTGTGTGTGTGTGTGTGTGTGTGTGTGTGTGTGTGTGTGTGTGTGTGTGTGTGTGTGTGTGTGTGTGTGTGTGTGTGTGTGTGTGTGTGTGTGTGTGTGTGTGTGTGTGAGTGTGTGTGTGTGTCTGTGTGCGGGGAGAATCGACGAGCGTTGTCGTCCACCCGGCGGGTCGACGGAGACGTCAGCTATAGATCGCGGAGGAGGTCAGCGAACTTTCGCGGTAGCAGGTGATCACCGATCCGCGTCTTCTGCTGCCGTCGGGTATATATATATAGATATATATATATACTCTCTCCCGAGGGGGTCCGAGATTTTGCGTGTGATTTACACCTTAATCTGAGACGATGGCGTGATACGATCGTTTTGGCAGAAAAGTGAAAAACAGTGGAAACGATTTCACTAGCACGTCTGGTTTCCGCTCGGGTGCGTTCGGGTTTTCTTCGCGTTATAAGCAGACGCGTTTTCTCTATATTTGCGCGGAGAAAGGCGGATTTTCCTCTTGAGCGCATAGAAGAAAGTATCTTTTTACTTTTGGCCTTTACATGTATCCTACACTCGCCCGCACACACGCACATTTTAAGCAAGCGCGCAAGAACGCATGCACACATGCACGAGCGCGCGCACACGCACGCATGCACACACACACACGCACGCGTGCACACACACACACGCACGCGTGCACGCACACGCACACGCACGCGCACGCGCACGCACACGCACGCACGCACACACACGCACGCACGCACACACACACACACACACACACACACACACACACACACAC
>NW_014592014.1:0-858 GCF_000485595.1 Priapulus caudatus | reverse complement strand
GTAAGCTTCTTTATAGCGTGGCGCGGCAAAATCTCGGACGATTTTGAGTAGCCCATTTTCTTGATGAATCGCGGCATTGAGCGTATCCAAACTAAGATGATCCGTTTCTTTTTCAGCAGCGCTTAGGATTTGCCCGACTAAATACTCTGCTCGATACAGCTCGGCTGTTTCTGATTCATAATTGATATCCCAATAAGCTTTAAGCGCATTGAGTTCTTCTGAATCAATAATTTCGTAGAAGTCGGTACCATTAAGGTGAATGGCTTGTTGACCTTTACGGGGCAAGATAGTGAGGTCGAGTTCTTGCGTGGTAACACTAAAACGATGGCGCGGACCAAGCTTGATGACATTGCCGCCCTCTTCATAAATGTCCGCTTTATCACGTTGACCGCGCAAGGCTTGATCTTTGCTGCCCTTGAGTCGTGATTCGATATCATCCGCTTTAACACTGTCATCGACTTCGCGGAGTTGCTGGGCAATTTCGCGAACTTTCATCACCAAAGGATCAGCAGCGAAGAAGGTATTCAGCTCGTCTATTTCAGAAAGCTTCTGTGTACGGCGTGTTATTGAGCTAAGGATACGATCTGCGGCATCCAATAAATTTTGTGCTCGACGTTGGCGCTCATCAATGAGTGATTGTTTATGGCTTTCGAAGGTGTCGTAGACTTCTTCGCGCTTGCTGATAATATCGGAAAGGAACTCGTCGTGATCCGTGAACTGCGTTTCTAATTCTTCAAGTTGAATTAATAAACGACTGAGCTGTTCGTCGGCTTTATCAGGCGTGGTTGCCATACCCACGGCATTCGCAATGCTTTGGCTAAAGAGCTTAAACTGCACGCTAAATTGCGCGACCGCTTC
>NW_014592013.1:0-858 GCF_000485595.1 Priapulus caudatus | reverse complement strand
CTCTTCTCTCTCTCTCTCTGTCTCTCTTCTCTCTCTCTCTCTCTCTCTCTCTCTCTCTCTCTCTCTCTCTTTCTCTCTCTCAAGAAATATGTGTATGAACAGTAAACCCTAAGGGAACCTGAATCTAGTGGATAAATTTTCTGTAGTCTACGCACTATCTGACACTAACGTCTGCTATGAGCTGAATGGTGTCATCACCTATTCAGCCTGCAGGTACATACAGTGTCGGTTACCGAACTATTGATGACATAGGCTTCTTTGTAGCTTAGATCTATAAATAAATATATATATATTATATATATACATCATTGCTCCTATGTCTGTAGCTAGATTGCGCCCATACTGTTTGCTCTCCCTCTGCACATTCATCTAGATAATAGCAATTTTGCGTGCATAGTCTCGCAGCGCAGTCTAACCAGCCAGCAAAATTCTATATTGATTTCTCTGCCCCAGAAGGACTTTGCTAGTTGCCTTGGCAACGCCACCCAGTAACTGCAGGTTTATTGATCCATCGTTTCATGAATGGCTTCGTAGTAGGAATCTAAATCGCTGCGTGAATCCTGCTCTTAAAACTCGCTCTTCCTCGCCTTTTTCCGTGTCTTCCCATATGGTTTCTGCCTATCTTTTTATTGCCATCTCCCTCTTTCTCTTGTATTTCCCTCCCATTTAATCGGATCCCCTCCTCTTATCTATGCCTACATCCTTTCCTTTAATCGTTCTGCTTCCCCTTCTTTTGTTTCCCACCTTGCATTCACCCATTCCCTTTTCCTCTCCCTGACTCTTTCTTTTAGTACACAAATTCACACACACACGTGTGCATGCATGCACGCACGCGCGCTCTCTCTCTCTCTCTCTCTC
>NW_014592012.1:0-858 GCF_000485595.1 Priapulus caudatus | reverse complement strand
ACTTGATCTTCTATATGAAAACCGCCTGCGCCCGCTTGACATACTTCACGTGTCGCACGCGCAATGTTAAAAGTGCCGCCCCAGCCAGTATCAATATCAACCAAGAGTGGTATAGAGGTGACAGCGGTAATGCGTTTTATATCTTCAACAACATCATGCAAGGTAGTGATGCCTAAGTCTGGGATGCCTAATGAAGAAGCGGCTACGCCACCACCCGAAAGGTAAAGTGCTTTATGTCCGACTTTTTCGGCAATAATGGCACTGTTGGCGGTGACTGCGCCTACAACTTGCAAAGGGTGGTTTTCTTCAACGGCATTTCGCAGTTTTTGTCCTGCGGTGAGTGTTTTGCTCATAAATTATCTTCCATCATTTCTCGAATGGTTTTCCATGCGCCGCTAATATGGCGACGCATAAGAAGTTCTGCCAGATCGCCGTCGCGTGCTGCTATGGCTTCAACAATATGGCGGTGTTGTTTAAGTGCTGGCCCGGTGCGCTCTGCCATTTGACCCGTGCGGTAACGGCACATGCGCATGAGTTGATATAGCTCGCCTGCGAGTAGATCAATTAACAGTTGATTGCGACTTCCGAGTGCTATGAGGTAGTGAAAGTCGATATTGCCATCAGTTTGTAGATAGTGCTGACCGTCAACAGCTTCTATTTGCTGTTCGTGGGTATCCAATAAGATGGTCAAGGCTTCAACCTCTGCATCTGTCATGGTGTTGGCTGCGGTTCGACAGGCCATGCCTTCTAGCGCTTCGCGTACCTGATAGAGATCCGCCATCGTACCCGTATTCAGTTGTACCACACGTGCGCCAGCATGAGGGATGCGCGTCACTAAGCGCATGCCTTCAAGCTTGC
>NW_014592011.1:0-858 GCF_000485595.1 Priapulus caudatus | reverse complement strand
CCAAACACTAAATTCGACCCGCAACTATGCTAGCATCTAAGATTAAATAAGCGCAGGTTCATTATTTAAAACAACGAGCTGACTAAAGTTTGATTCATGACAATAACAATAGCCATATCGGGGAGGATATAAGGTGAGAAATAGCGCATAAAAAATTTAGCGTTTCTACAACAATACAGCGAACTACTCCTTAATTTTAAAATCTATGAACTTAAGCCTTGAAAATTGACGCTTATTTTAAGCCCAAAACGTCTTGCATATCATAAACACCATATTCATCCGCTGACTTTTCAGACAACCACACCGCAGAACGCAGCGCCCCCTTGGCAAAGGTCATCCGGCTGGATGCTTTATGAGTGATTTCAAGACGCTCACCAATATCTGCGAACATCACGGTATGCTCGCCAACAATATCACCGGCACGAATAGTCTCAAATCCAATTTTATTACGCTCACGCTCACCTGTTACGCCTTCGCGACCATAGACTGCACATTCCGATAAGTCCCGCCCCAGAGCATCAGCAATCACTTCACCCATGCGTAACGCTGTCCCAGAGGGAGCATCAACCTTGTAACGATGATGAGCTTCGATAATCTCAATATCGACATTATCACCCATCACACGAGCCGCCATATCCAGCAACTTCAAACTAAGTGTTACACCCACACTGTAATTTGCCGCAAAAACGATTGACGCCACCCTACCAGCCGCATAGATTTGCGCTTTTTCTTCATCACTAAATCCTGTGGTTCCAATAATTATTTTTTATCGTGCTCCAAACACCAACTGAGATGATCCATACTTGGCTCAGGACGTGTAAAGTCGATTAATACATCAAAGTCTTGCTCAGCATCATC
>NW_014592010.1:0-859 GCF_000485595.1 Priapulus caudatus | reverse complement strand
CCTCCCCCGCCCTCACACACACACTTTCTTCTCAGATTCATTAATGACATGTAAACGACCAATGCTACCAGTATTCATCCGTTCATTCATTCATCAGCAGACACAAGTAAGCTAGCGCAAAAGTTTGAAAATTATCATTCCATAAATCCACTTGCCCGCTACCAAATTACATATTTGACACAGCCACCGCATCAAAGTTGCTATGACGCCGATGAGACAAGGGAAAGTTGAATATTTCATCAGTCTAACGATCGCTGGCGAGCAAGAGCACCGGCAGCTTGATATAAAATGCACTGCAGTAAAAACAAAGTCGGCGTCATCATCATCATCATCATCATCACCATCATTATCATAACCATCATCTTCAGTAGTAGCATCACCAACAACAGCATCATCATCCTCATGAGCATCATCATCATAGCAGCAGTAACAGCAGTAACAGCAGTAGTAGTAGCAGCAGCAGCAACAAAAACAAAAACAACGGCAGCAGCAGCAGCAAAAACAACAACAGCAGCAGCATCAGCAGGAATAGTGCTACCCAAGGGAAATGTGAAACAGCATCCGGCAGCGATTTCTGTGTGCAATTACCATTAGGCACAAAATGAAAATGCTAAATTAGAAGTCGTAATTAGAAAGACGCGCAGCACGTAGTTACGGTAGTATGTGTGCCTGCATTATGTGTCTGCGCCCGTGTGTGTGTGTGTGAGCGCATGTGGTGTGTGTGTGTGTGTGTGTGTGTGTGTGTGTGTGTGTGTGTGTGTGTGTGTGTGTGTGTGTGTGTGTGTGTCGTGTGTGTGTGTGTGTGTGTGTGTGTGTGTGTGTGTGTGTGTGTGTGTGTGTGTGTGTGTGTGTGTGTGTA
>NW_014592009.1:0-859 GCF_000485595.1 Priapulus caudatus | reverse complement strand
AGAGAGAGAGAGAGATGAGTGTGCGCGCGCTTACAGAGATGCACAATAAATAGCAGAGTAGCCGCCTAATTATCACTGTCGTGTATGTAGCCACTGAATAGTCACTCCATTCAAGAGAAGAAACACCACTCCGCGTGGTTTCCTCTGCAATAGTTCGTTCAGAAAATCCCCTTGTAATGGCGTATCCCCCGCCCTCCTCTCTTAGAGCCTCCGATAGAGATTATATATCATTATTATTACGCTCACGAAAATGCGTCTCTTACCTGACCTTATTCAGCCCCGATAGAGCTAATATGTTCCGAGGTTATTCGGGCCGTCACCTGCCGTGAAAGGCGCGAAAAGTATTTTGTATGGCGACATCCGTACGCGTCGTGAGTGGCACTTATGCACTGGCTAGTCCCATCAAATCTATACACGCGCATCATGTACGCATGTATGCACACAATATCGCGTGGCGTAACAACACTAAAACACGCGTGCACGCACGCTCGCACGTACGCTCGTTCGCACCTGCCACGCACGCACGCACGCACGCTCACACGCACGCACGCACGCACACATGCTTACACCTGGATAATGACGCTCGAGAGATGCTGGATTTAGGTTTTTGCATCGACGTATAAAGAGAGTAGAGAGAGAGAAATGGGTGACGAAAAAGTGAGAGAGAGAGAGAGACAGAGAAAGGCAAACGAAAGAGAAAGAGGGCAAAAGAGAGAATTATATATATATATAGTATATTATTATATATATAACCTATTAGTATATATAAATTACACGCTCTCTCCGCTCATCTGGCACTTGCATCGCGCGCCATGCGTCCCATGGTCCTCTCTCATTTGCCCTCGCCGCTCCGTCCTCT
>NW_014592008.1:0-859 GCF_000485595.1 Priapulus caudatus | reverse complement strand
GTGTGTGTGTGTGTGTGTGTGTGTGTGTGTGTGTGTGTGTGTGTGTGTGTGTGTGTGTGTGTGTGTGTGTGTGTGTGTGTGTGCGCGTGTGCGCGTGTGTGATTGCTTTTTGATATGTTACATACATTTATGTATTACATTTTCCCTTTTCACTTTCTTCACCCGACACTAGGTGGCGCTAGAAGGACGCAGCAGACTAGTAAAGATGTTCGTACTGATTATCATTTTGTTCGTCGGCGAATACTCCGTGTTCTTCGTCGTCACGTTTCTCATCATCGAAATCGATCGCCTGCCATCGATATATTTCTTCGTATCGATCTGCGTCTTGCTTCTGACCACGCTGCAGAATCCTATAATATACGGGATCATGAATCCGAACTTTCGCTTCTGCTTCAAGCGCATAGTATTCGCGTGCGCGCGCACTCTGTGCCCGGCGTCGCTACGCAACACGATGACGCCGAAGCTGGGCGACGCCATGTTGAGAACGATTGACACGGACTCTGGCGATAAATCGTCGCGTACGCTCACTCGCACCAGGTCGGAAGCATCGATGACCAACGTTGATCACGTGACGATCGCCGCGCAGAAACCCGGGAATGCCAGTGGGGGCAGCATAGAACAACTCAGTGTCGTTCACACACCCGTAGTCGATTCAACTATAGACCCTGAATAGGCTAGTAATCGGGTTAGCCTTAGGGGTCGGGATCTGAAGCTAGTGTTAGGGTAAGGGTGGAATACTGATGATGATATATGTGCCAAGGCTCCAACGTAAGACTGAACGCGAGCATAGATATAGGCCCACAGACCACGTACACACACACACACACACACACACACACACACACACACACACACACAC
>NW_014592007.1:0-859 GCF_000485595.1 Priapulus caudatus | reverse complement strand
ATGATCGGCCTCTTCTTCTTGATAGCCATTGGTGATTAATTGACGGAACATGCCATATTCATAGCGAAGCCCATAACCCAACACCGGCAATTGCAAGGTGGCACAACTATCCATAAAGCAGGCGGCAAGTCGCCCTAAACCACCGTTACCTAAACCTGCATCGGGTTCTAGTTCTTCGATTTCTTCTAGTGCCAAACAGAAGCTATCCATCGCTTTGTGCGTATTTTCGACTAGATCAAGATTAAGAATATGATTACCCAGCGCTCTGCCCATTAAGAACTCTAAGGACAAATAATAAGCTCGACGCATATTAGATTTGCGATACTTTTCCCGTGTGTTATGCCAGTCAACCACCACACGATCACGCATCGTGAGAGAAAGTGCTTCGTAAAAATACACAGGATCACAGCCTTCATAGCGACCCAGGTGATAGGTTAAGTAACGCTTAAAACCTTTGCTGATAGCGTGCGGTGTTGAAGGCAAAGGGCGGATATCACTATCAAGACAAGTCTCTATTTTATTCATCATAATGCGAAGAAATTCCTAAACGTATTCAAACGTATTCATGGCTATAAGTTTTAAGATAAGCTTGAGCACTTTTTTTCCAGCCAAAATCTTGCTGCATGGCATGACTTTGGAGTTGCTGCCATCGCTTTTTATCTGCGTATAATTGTATAGCACGTTGCATCGTGGTGATTAAACTATGCGTATCAGCGGAGTCAAATACAAAACCATTGGCTTTGTGACATTTGTCATCTGCATCAACCACCGTATCTGCCAGCCCCCCCGTACAATGCACAATCGGTAAGGTACCATAGCGCAAGCTGTACATTTGATTTAAGCCACACGGTTCAAAGCG
>NW_014592006.1:0-859 GCF_000485595.1 Priapulus caudatus | reverse complement strand
CAACATATATATATACACACACACACATATATATACACATATATATATTTATATATCAGGAGATATATATATATATATATATGATATATATATATATCATATATAATATATGAAATGATTTGGATGGATAGTGTATCTATACAGTGTACATAGTTGTGCAATTCTATGGATGTGCTCACAGTACAGAAACACTATTCCACGCCATCTCACTGCTGCTATGGATTCCCATGCTGCTGCTGCTGATGACCATGCTGCTACCTATAGCTCTCACACGACCTTGATACTAGTACAAGGTCACCACACGACACTGCTGCAAAATCGGACACAGCTTCACTGAGCTTGTCCCCACCCACGCACGCATAAACCGCGGACTACACGACAATGCTACACCACGCCGCGCGTGTGCGGCCCCCGTCCGTCCCCGCCGCGCGCATGCCCCCCGTCCGTCCCCGCCGCGCGCATGCCCCCCATCCGTCCATACGATGTGTGTGTCGCGTGCATCACTCACGCGTCGGTCGCCGGAGCTTCCACCGTGAAGATCGGCACGTCTACGGAGTGCGCTCGCTGGAACGCTGGAGCGAACACGTTCTCATCCTGCACCGGTGACAGGTCCGGCGCTCCCTCCTCACACAGCTTCCTGCAGCAGGGAGGAACAACGCTAGCAGCATCACTCACACTAACACTGTAACAACGCTAGCAGCATCACTCACACTAACACTGTAACAGTGCTAGCAGCATCACTCACACTAACACTGTAACAGTGCTAGCAGCATCACTCACACTAACACTGTAACACGCTAGCAGCATCACTCACACTAACACTGGTAACAACGCTAGCAGCCTCACTCACACTAACACT
>NW_014592005.1:0-859 GCF_000485595.1 Priapulus caudatus | reverse complement strand
TCCGCGTCTCGCCTCCCGCCCCCGCGTCTCGCCTCCCTGCCCCCGCCTCCCGCCCCCGCGTCTCGACGCTCACTGTATGATGAAGGAGCCACGGTCGTCCAGAAGCTGGTTGTCCGTCGCAAATATGTTCATCAGACTCAGCGTGAACTTGATGAAATAGCTGTTCATGTGTCCAGGCGGCGGAGGCAGCGGTGGCGCCCCCCCTCCCTCCACCGTCGTCGCGCCGCCGCCGCACCGCAGACCCGCCGGTGACGATGAGATTTCTGCTAGCACCTCGAGGTCACGAAGCACCACCTGGTGGCAGGAAATTTAAAGATCGTTTTGCGAGTGAGTCGGACGTCGGTGGTCGGAACGTGCAGACGATCGATCGCGCGTGACGCATTATGTTCGGTAACGGAAACAAGTCCGAAACACCCGAACAGTCTTGATTTCCAACAAAATTCAATTTTTACTATATAACCTAGAAGCCATTAAAATGTAGAAGCATGAGTCAGTCATGAAACTCAAAGGTTACCTGTCCTGGACCAAAGGAAGGGAGGCTGCCATTTCTGACACAGGGGACGAGAGGGGGAATGTCAAGTGGCAGGATGTGGAGGGGGAGGGTAGCTGGGATGCAAGGGGAGGAATGAAGAGAGGGAGGAAAGGGTAGCTGAAATATGGGGAGAGAGAGAGGGAGAGAGGGAGAGGAAGAGAGGGAGAGGGGAGAAGGAGAGGGAGGAGGGAGAGGGGAGAGGAGGAGGGAGAGGACGGAGAGGGAGAGGGAGAGGGAGGAGGGAGAGGGAGAGGAGAGGGAGGGAGAGGGAGAGGGTGAGGAGGGAGAGGGAGAAGGAGAGGAGGGAGAGGGAGAGGAGGAGAGGGA
>NW_014592004.1:0-859 GCF_000485595.1 Priapulus caudatus | reverse complement strand
GTGAGAGCGCGTGTGTGTGGTCGGGGTCGACGTGACATTTAAATTGATTTTTTGCTCCCCTTGCTCTGCCGCCCGTGTTGACAGTAGCGATGATGAGGATGGTGACTGCAATGATGGTGATGGCGGCGGTGACAGCGATGATGGTGATAGTGGCGGTGACAGCGATGGTGGTGATGGCGGTGTTGACAACGATGATGATGGTGATGGCGGTGGTGACAACGATGATGGTGGCGATGGTGTTTTGTGGATATATTTATGTGTTGCACAGGGAGTTTTCCTACTTAGGGCAATGATGACGATGATGATGGTTTTAATTAACGTGACAGTACTAGTCATGTACAAACGGTGAGCAATGGGGAGGACGACGATGATGATGATGATGATGATGATGATGACGATGGTGATGATGATGATGATGACGATGGTGATGATGATGATGATTATGGTGGTAATGATGGTGATGATGATAATGAGCACGATGAGGATGATGCCGATGATGATAGCGCTGATCCTGACGCTGACGATACTGTGGCGATGACAGCAGCATCTATGATTATGTTAATGACGATGATGATTGTAATCGGAGAGGATGCTGAATTAGCCGCTCCTAATTAATTCTCCTTAATTAGCCTAGTAATGTCGCTGCAGCTGGGGCGCCGACGCCGATGGTGATGATAGCGGTGACGTGTGCGTGGGAGGATGCGGTGTGATGATCGAGTTGGTAACTAATAAGGAAGAGGACATGGGTGTCAGGGGACAGGGGAGAGAAGAAATCATGAGAGTTGACTCGTAACGCCACCTCTACTCTGTCTCTCTATCTATCTATCTCTCTCCCATGTGCGCTCTCTCTCTCTCTCTC
>NW_014592003.1:0-860 GCF_000485595.1 Priapulus caudatus | reverse complement strand
CAACTGTCAATACCACTATCCCAGAAGACATGGCTGGCCAGCGCCTAGATGCGGCTCTGGCTGAAATGTTCCCGGACTATTCACGTAATCGTTTAAAGCAGTGGATATTGCAGGGGCAAGTTCTGATTGATGGGCTTCAAGTCAAGCCGAAAGAGAAATTACGCGGTAACGAATTACTCCAGATAACATTTCAATCGGTCGATCAGGAAACGACTTGTGTGCCAGAAGACATCCCGATTGATGTGGTGTATGAGGATGACGCCTTGATTATTGTTAACAAGCCGGTGGGCCTGGTTGTTCATCCGGCGGCGGGACATTATTCAGGGGACTTTGCAAAATGCCTTGCTGCATCATGATCCGAAACTTGAGGAAGTTCCACGTGCCGGTATCGTTCATCGAATCGATAAAGACACCACGGGTCTATTGGTGGTTGCTAAAAACCTGATCTCTCATCGGTATTTGGTGAAGCAGTTGCAGGCAAAAGATATGCAGCGTGAATATCAGGCTGTGGTGCATGGTGTGATGATAGGTGGCGGTTTCATCGAGCAGCCGATAGGCAGACATCCGAGAGATCGCATTCGGATGGCGGTTCGTGAAAACGGCAAATTATCGCTGACCCATTACAGGGTGACACAGCGGTTTCGTGAACACACACATGTGCATGTAAAGCTGGACACAGGGCGTACGCATCAGATTCGTGTTCATATGCAGCACATCAGGCACCTATCGTTGGTGATCCGGTTTATTCCGGTCGTCAACGAATTCCAGCGCAGGCAACAGAGCATCTCATCGATACGCTCCGGCAGTTCAAACGCCAGGCGCTGCATGCCTTCCAGTTGAGTTTGACGCACCCAGGTTCT
>NW_014592002.1:0-860 GCF_000485595.1 Priapulus caudatus | reverse complement strand
CGGGAAGATCGGCCGTGCCTTAACGAAGCTCCCTGCTGCTGCTGATGCTGATGGTAGTGGTGGTAGTGCTGCTACTGCTGCTGGTGGTGGTACTGCTGCTGCTGCTGCTGCTGCCGTGCATTAAGGTATTTGAAAACGAAGGCGGCGAAATTTCTCGCGCGCGATATGTCATAATAAAATGTAAAACGCGGTTGGCGGCACCGCAGGGGACCCCCTACATACGCCTGGAGCGGGGGAGACGGGGGAACGGGTGGATAGGGATGGGGAGGCATTATTACTCCAGGCGGTAGTCGGAAGCAGGCGCGCATGCGCACCAGCCCACGGCGGGAGTGCGTTAGGTAATCGGAGAGGCGGCGGTGGAGGAGGCAGAAGCTCGGGCAGCGGAGGGGTGGTGGCGGGTGCAGCGGTGGGAGGGGGCGGCGGCGGGAGGCGGCGGTGTAGGCTGCGGCGGCGGTGGTGGCTGCGGCCAGGAAGGAGGAGGTGGAGGCGGAGGTGACGGCAGCGGTGGAGGCGGAGGCGACGGCAGCGGCGGCAGTAGCGGTGGAGGCGGCAGCAGCCTGGCTTCTGGCAAGACGGGCGGTCCACTATCCGACCGACGATCGGAGAAATATAATTCCTTCTATTCTTCGCGCGTGCCTTATGTGATGTAACTTAGTTCTCAATCAACGCCTATAGTTGTTGCATTAATAATAGCCGAAGGCGCGCGCGTGAGAGACAGCGGGGAAGAGGGGGTGCGAGAAAGAGAGAGAGAGAGAGCGAGAAAGAGAGAGGGGAGAGCGAGAGAGAGCGAGAGAGACAGAGAGAGGGGAGAGCAAGAGAGAGAGAGAGCAAGCGAGAGAGAGCGAGAGAGACAGAGAGAG
>NW_014592001.1:0-860 GCF_000485595.1 Priapulus caudatus | reverse complement strand
GTTCTACTACTAGGGGGTCTGTGATGCAACAACAACTCTGCATTTTTGCGCTAGGGCGAGCGGCTGCCTGGATCCCGAGCCCATGCTCTGCATCCTAATCATCGAACAGCAGCAGGATGGGAACATACAGCGCTCGTGTATATAATATGTAACTCCTTCTCACGCACGCACACGCACGCACGCACGCACGCACGCACGCACGCACGCGCGAACACACACAGTCTGATCGAGATCATCATAGATATTATTACCTGGTCAATGGCGGTCACCTTCCCAGAACACAACACGGACCTGGCTTTGCCTCCAAGGCAAAAATATGTTAGCTACGTAGATACGCTCCTGCCATACTTACATGTACGTTGAGTCTGAGATTTATATCAAAATCTATTTGCATGTATGTTAGTATCTACATCTATCTATCTATCTATCTATCTATCTATCTATCTATCTATCTATCTATCTATGGTTAAGGGGTCTCCGTCCCTCGCCCTCGAAAAGAAATGTAGATACATTACAATTTACTCCATCGAGATACGGCCCTGGGTATAACGTATATTTACGTGTAGGTGGATATTAAGGTATATGTTTACATAGATGTAGATGAAGATAACGATGTAGGATTACAGATGTATTGAAGATAAGTCTAAGTTGACATAAATGTAGATATATTGCTAGAGATGTTTATACAAATGTAGATATTAGTAAAGATGTTTATCAGCTCGAGGTAGATGGTTGGTTTAAGAGCATGTACGTGACGATAGATATACGGACTTCTTCATGCACACAAACCCTACAAACGCTCAGCTAGCATGCCGCCCTCAGATACCCTTCCCTCTCTCCCCCCCCCCTCTCTCTCTCTC
>NW_014592000.1:0-860 GCF_000485595.1 Priapulus caudatus | reverse complement strand
GTGTGTGTGTGTGTGTGTGTGTGTGTGTGTGTGTGTGTGTGTGTGTGTGTGTGTGTGTGTGTGTGTGTGTGTGTGTGTGTGTGTGTGTGCGCGCGCATGTGTGTATGTGCGTGCGTGTGCGTGTGCGTCTGTGCATGTGTGTTAAGGTTTTCCTATTACTTCGCTCATTTCTAAATTAAACCACATAAAATGAACATAAACTAAATTACGTTTTTACTCAACCTAAGTATTCAATTAAATTTGTGGTAAATTTTGTTAAATTTAGAATTTTCATTTACACGCAAACTAGTGTTTGTGTACGTCTAAATAAGCCATTCACTGTCCAGCTCACCGTTGACCAAGCGCCCGTGCGCCACACGGCGGGACACGACCGCCTCGTACACTGCATCTTATCGGCTGGCTTCTCTCCTGCACACGTCGCCTCCGGTACGAGCTGCTGCTCGGCGCTGTGGATTACCCGGATGCAGACGACAGCGCGCGCCTGCGTGCCGACGCCGCACGTGACCGAGCATGACGACCAGATTCCCGATGACCACCTGCGCGCATGCGCACATGCACGGATGTTAGAGGCGTGAGGAGAGGAGGCTGCCGTGTGATACTTTTACATTGGTTATATAATATTATATATATATATAATTAATTATAATAATAATATATATATTATTATTATAAACATATTATGTATTATGTATTCTATTCAATGAGTAGATATTTTACATGAAATCTTTTTTCATGAGGTTTTATGCACTATGGGTATTATACCTCTACCTTCATAACGTCTATTCTTTAATGTACCAGCAGGTAATACACAAGAGAAGAACAAGATTAAATGAGTGAGCGAGTGAGTGAGTGAGTGAGTG
>NW_014591999.1:0-860 GCF_000485595.1 Priapulus caudatus | reverse complement strand
TACTCTCTCACTCTCTCTCTCTTCTTCTCTCCTCCTCTCCTCCTCTCTCAACTACTCTCTCTCTCCTCCTCTCCTCCTCTCTCAACTACTCTCTCTCTCTCTCTCTCTCTCTCTCTCTCTGCTGGTTTTAGCCTCTTAATTCAACATGGCGCGACACGTGTGAGATATCTCTCTGTCTGCTGGGTTTTAGCCACTTGTTTCAACATGGCGCGACAGGTGTGAGATCTATCACTCTCTCTCTCTCTCTCTCTCTCTTTCTCTACAGGTGCTAGCGAAGGGGTTTCTCATCGGGAAGCACGCGTACCTGAAGAGCGGCTGGAACATCATGGACGGCTTTCTCGTCTTCATCTCGCTCGTCGACATCCTAGCGAGCGCCTTCGCTAACAGCAGTCCGCGCATCTTCGGCATACTGCGCGTGTTCCGACTGCTGCGTACGCTGCGCCCGCTTAGGTGAGACCCCCCTCACGAGCCCCCGGACAATGTTTTTTTTCTACTACTTCTCATCCTCCGGCTCCTCCTCCTCCTCCTGCTGCTCCGGTTCCTGCTCCTGCTCTTCTTCCTGCTGCTGCTGATCCTCCTCCTCCCTCTTCTCAGCCTCTTCCTCTTTATCCTCCTTCTTTTCTTCTTTCTTTTCCTTCTCCTACCTATGCCAATCAATCAATTAGTCTCGCGTTACGTATATTACAGGGTAATCAGTCTCGCGTTACGTGTGTTACAGGGTGATCAGTCTCGCGTTACGTGTGTTACAGGGTAATCAGTCTCGCGTTACGTGTGTTACAGGGTAATCAGTCTCGCCTTACGTATATTACAGGGTAATCAGTCTCGCGTTACGTGTGTTACAGGGTGATCAGTCTCGCGTT
>NW_014591998.1:0-860 GCF_000485595.1 Priapulus caudatus | reverse complement strand
CGCAAGCAAAATAACAGATACTGATGTATCCATTACAGGTGACGGTTTTAGCGCTATTGAAGGATTAAAAGTAACCATTGCCAACCCGCAAGCAGGAGACAAGCTCGACATACTAGGAGCACTACCTGAGGATATCGTTATTGATACTAATGAGCTAAACAATACTTACCAAATTCACATCAAAGGCCAAGCCACAGCAGCTGATTATGAATCAATAGTAAAACAAATAACATTCAGCAATGCGGACACCACCGCTAACACTCAAACACGCTCAATCAATATACAAGTATTAGATGATAACTTTACACCAAGTAATAATGCTGTCTCTCTTATTCAAATAACCACTCCAATAACAATTAATGACGGGAGCATCTCAGTTGATGATGTCATTTCGAAAATAGAGGAGAATGACGTTGTCGTTTCTGGCACGGCGGCTCCTAACTCTGATCTTGAGATTGTATTCACCGATAACGCAGGCAAGAAAGTTACGAAGAACACCGTAACCGATGGGAATGGCGACTGGACGTTTGAACTTGATCCAATCGATATCTCTGAATTAAGTGATGGCGATATTGATGTCACCATTACCTCAACAGATGATAATGGGAATGAAACCTCATCTTCACGGACTATCCTTAAAGATACAGTGGTTCAGCTAGAAGTAATTAGCCCAACAGACGGCGAAACAATCGATAGCGCAACACCAACCTTTATCGGAAAAAGTGACCCCAATGCAACCATTACGATAAAACCTTCGAATGGTAGTGAATATACAACCACCACTGATAACGAGGGCAATTGGTCTTATACCTTAGCAACAGCGCTACCCTTAGGCTCTACTAATAGCTTTACGTTTAATG
>NW_014591997.1:0-860 GCF_000485595.1 Priapulus caudatus | reverse complement strand
AGAGAGAGAGAGAGAGAGAGAGAAAGAAAGAGAGAGAGAGAGAGCGAGCGCGGGCCAGAGAGAATGCGAAGCTGTTCGAGGCGGAACCGTAAACGCTGACGGTCAGAATGCAGCCTGTCCAGCAGGTCTAATACCCACACACGCCTTTGGAAAGCAGCCCGATCGATAGCCCCCTTAAGCTCAATAAAGACGACCATGCAAGTTTTCCTTTTTTACAACGCCGCTCGGCGTTTACGGCGATTTTATACGACCCGGTATAATAAAAACATTTGCCTGACCGAGGCATCGCTGCTTTCGGCATTGCTAATTTCGCGAATCTGCGGCGACAGCGGCAGCTGCTTCTGAAGAGGCATCGCAGCTAGCGCGGTAGCGGCCGTCTCGACGCGGTCGCGCCCGATCACGCCCCGTGAATCAGGCCGACGTGCCACGCCGCACACCTCAGCTTTCCACAGTCGGATGCCTCTTTTGTTAGCGCCGGACCCCCCGGGGGCGGGGAAGCCGACCGACGCACCGGTGAGGAGCGTTCATTAGCGGGAGAACAACGTCTATACACGGAGAAGCCGCGGCGCTCCCCCGCTGTGTCGGGGTTTAGCCCTCAATCCCAACACAACCCCGTAATGACTCACTAATGCACGAAGGTGTGCTCGCGAGTGCACGCGTGCGTGCGTGATGCGTTGCATGAATGTACGTGCGCTCACGCACGCGCACGCACGTACATTCATATAACGCATCACGTGTGTGTGTGTGTGTGTGTGTGTGTGTGTGTGTGTGTGTGTGTGTGTGTGTGTGTGTGTGTGTGTGTGTGTGTGTGTGTGTGTGTGTGTGTGTGTGTGTGTGTGTGTGTGTGTGTGTGTGTGTGT
>NW_014591996.1:0-860 GCF_000485595.1 Priapulus caudatus | reverse complement strand
TTCGCTCTTGCTATCCGTCTGGATTGTCAATGTAAATGCTTGGCTGGTTAGCTGTGCTGGTTGGGCAACGCTGTTGTCTGTCTGTCACACATTTCTAGTGTTCTTATTTGCCTAGCTCACTCTCGTCTCTCAAATTATAACACACACACCACACACACAAACACACACACACATGGCGCGCGCACGCACACACAATGCAATACATACATGTACGGATACATAACACACACACACACACACACCACACACACACACCCAACACACACACACAACAGCGCACGAACACACACACACACACACACACACACACACACGAGTGCGCGCGCACGCAGCACACAGGTAATACAATACACTACATGTACATACATTACACCACCCCACACACACACACACACACACACACACACACACACACACACACACACACACACCACACACACACACACCTAAACACACACACACCACACCACAACACACAACCATGCGCGCGCACGCACGCCACACAACACACACACACACGCGCACACACACACACACGCACACCATTGTACACGGCAGCTGCTAGTATTGGCCTCACGCTCGCGTACCCCCGCCTCTCTCCTCCTCCTCCTCCGCTCCGCCTCCTCCGCTCGGGCCCTCCCGCGGGGTCCCGGCTGCACCGGCCCGCCCCCGCGAACGCGCAGACGCTAAAATTACATCAGTGCCGACGTTCGGCGCTTTGTCGATCGCTGTTCTGTTGATGTCGATTTATGGCCTGATCGGGTGCAAGGTAGAGATGGGGAAGTCCGTGGGGAGAGAGACAGAGAAAGAAAAGAGGGAGAGAGAAAGAAAGACAGAGAGAGAGAGAGAGAGAGAGATAG
>NW_014591995.1:0-860 GCF_000485595.1 Priapulus caudatus | reverse complement strand
CTCTCTCTCTCTCTCTCTCTCTCTCTCTCTCTCTCTCTCTCTCTCTCTCTCTCTCTCTCTCTCTCTCTCTCTCTCTCTCTCTCTCTCTCTCTCTCTCTCTCTCTCTCTCTCTCTCTCTCTCTCTGTCTCCGTCTCTCCCTTTCTCTCTCTCTCTCGCTGTATTTATCCTCACGTGTTTACAAAGAAGCACGGTCAATGTGTCACACAGTGCTGCTGTCACAGCCGCTGGTCACACTGACATCCACCACGTAAGTGTCACAGAAGCCCCTTATGTGCGCGGCTTCTGTGACACTACGTGGATCGGTGACCCTGTAAAGGAGTTACCAACAGATGTGACAGCAGCACTGTGCGACACATTTGCGCAGCATCATCACCAACATCATCATCACCAGCATCATCATCACCAGCATCATCATCACCAGCATCATCATCATCATCACCAGCATCATCATCACCAGCATCATCATCATCATCATCACCAGCATCATCATCTCCAGCAGCAGCAGCATCATCATCACCAGCTCGTCGGACCACAGATGTGCGGACACTTTACGACTTTTACCTCTCTGTCTCTCTCTGCTGCTGGAGATGCTGCCTCTGATGATGATGTTGATGATGATGTTGGTGATGCTGCTGCTGCTGCTGATGATGATGATGATGATGACGATGATGGTGAGAGCTGGCTGGATGTACGGTGTTGTTTGGATTGATTCGATGGCAGCCCGCCAGGCCGTCAATGGTGCCTCACATCTTGTGCGTTAGGGTTTAGCTTGATGTTGTTTACGTTCACTCAGTGCAGTGGCTGAAGATAGAAGGTAGGTAGAAGTTCTGGTAGAGGATGCGTGCTCTCTCTCTCTCTC
>NW_014591994.1:0-860 GCF_000485595.1 Priapulus caudatus | reverse complement strand
GCATTATTATACATGCATTATTTATTTTATTATACATGCATTATTATACATGTATTAGTATACATGTATTATTATACATGTATTATTATCAATGCATTATTATACATGTATTATTATACATGTATTATTATACATGCATTATTATACATGCATTATTATACATGTATTATTATACATGTATTGTTATACATGTATTATTATACATGTATTATTATACATGTATTATTATTATACATGTATTATTAGATCTTGATAGTATATAGTATAGTATATATTATAGTATAGTATAGTGTAGTATCAGGGGTAAATAACAGCAAATTCGTTTTTATTCACTCTTGATATTATAGTAGGGTAGTGGAATGATGTGATGTGTGAGGATTTGCTTTGCGGTTATTGCAGTTGTTGGTGTACATTGAGGGGACGTGAACAGTAGTGGAATGATGTGTGAGGATTTGCTTTGCGGTTATTGCAGTTGTTGGTGTAGTACATTGAGGACGTGTACAGTAGTGGAGTGATGTATGAGGATTTGCTTTGCGGTTGTTGCAGTTGTTGGTGTACATTGAGAACGTGAACAGTAGTGGAATGATGTGTGAGGATTTGCTTTGCAGTTGTTGCAGTTGTTGGTGTACATTGAGGACGTGAACAGTAGTGGAATGATGTGTGAGGATTTGCTTTGCGGTTATTGCAGTTGTTGGTGTATATTGAGGACGTGAACAGACACCCGCCGCAGTTTGAGATGCAGACTTACGTGAAGTACGACGTCGACGAGCTGACACCCGTGGGAGAGGCCATCTTACAAGGTGTGTATGTGTGTGTGTGTGTGTGTGTGTGTGTGTGTGTGTGTGTGTGTGTGTGTGTGT
>NW_014591993.1:0-860 GCF_000485595.1 Priapulus caudatus | reverse complement strand
CTCTCCTCTCTCTCGTCTTCTCTCTCTCTCTCTCTCTCTCTCTCTCTCTCTCTCTCTCTCTCTCTCTCTCTCTCTCTCGGTCTCCACTTCGCTTTGTCCCCGCGATCGAATTAGATTGTAGCTCATATTGTGGTAGCAGTCGGCATTGGCATGATATAGGATGGCTAGAAGGGTAATATAGTGAAATCGGGAGTCGTCAGCCACGCCTGGCTACCGTAATCCCCTACCGACTGTAAGTCACTAAACATTGGTAGGTCATCGATTTAAGAAAAATCGACCGAGGCATCTGAAGCATTTACATTAGAGCATTACATTGGAGAGACGTACTTTTCCCATAAGTCGGTTCGCTGAATTTTCGATGTTTTTTCTCTTTTTTTGAATTATTTTCGTTTTGTGTCTTTTGTATCGAAGCGAACGGGGACGCGTTTATAAGGCTCGATCCGACTGCTTGCTTTAATACAGCAAGACGGCTTTCTGTGGTGGAACGAGATAACGTACACCAACCCGGTCTTTTCATTCTCGTCTGAATGAATGAAGAAATTAGTGCAGGAAATGAATTTTCTAGATGCGCGGATGTAACGGAATTCAAACAATGGGCCTCGTTAAATTACCGATCGGATCGGCGATGCGATCAACCGCCAGAGGGCGCCTCATCAAACTGACAGCTTCCGTGGCGAGGAATACAGATCCGGCATTACAATTCTATCTGGAAAGAGAGAGAGAGAGAGACAGAGAGAGGAGGAAATTAGAGATATCGTCAGAGATATAGGAATAGGAAAAGAGGGAAGGAAACGTGCACGCGTGCGAGAATGTGCGTGCATGTGTGTGTGTGTGTGTGTGTGTGTGTGTGTGTGTGTGTG
>NW_014591992.1:0-860 GCF_000485595.1 Priapulus caudatus | reverse complement strand
TATTATATATATATATATATATATATATATATATATATCAAAAGCTAATAATATTATTAGCTTAATAATAATATCTTTTATTCCTTATATCTTACCCGCTCTATCGATATGCGCGTCTATCCGCTCTGATGATACGCGCGCGTCTACCCGCTCTGATGATACGCGCGCGTCTATCTGCCCTGATGATACGCGCGCGTCTATCTGCTCTGATGATACGCGCGCGTCTATCTGCCCTGATGATACGCGCGCGTCTATCTGCTCTGATGATATGCGCGCGTCTACCCGCTCTGATGATACGCGCGCGTCTATCTGTCCTGATGATACGCGCGTGTCTACCCATTCTGATGATACAATTAAGCCAATGCGTTTCGATTGAAAACCCATGCGATATAAAAATAAACATACGAAACAAGTATCATGTTCTTCGTGATTTTTTTAAATAACGAGTTCTTGAGATCTTTTAACAAACACGAATTGGTTTTATATCACAATGTATGTCGTTTTCCGTCAAAACATACTGTGGCCTATTATGCACGTTTAACAATTTTACCCAATAGTTCACAATTCATTTGCTTATCCGCTATACTAATTTTGATATTCAAGTAAACTATGTAGGCATCGACAATATAAGTATTATTTTTTGCGTTGTAATCACAATTTAATCCTACCACCTAGCGGCCGTCATGGTAAAAAATATGCTTTTCATATTGCACAACATAAATAGTATGTGTTTATAATATAAATAATACGAAATACTGTTAAATAGATTTAATAGAGAAGGGGGAGGAGAGGAGGAGGAGGAGGAGGAGGAGGATGAGAGGAGAGGAGGTGGAGGAGGAGGAGGAGGGGAGAGGAGGGGA
>NW_014591991.1:0-860 GCF_000485595.1 Priapulus caudatus | reverse complement strand
AGTCAAGCTCCCGTCTTTGTGCATGGTGAATCGGGCAGTGGTAAAGAGCTAGTTGCGCGGCAGATTCATAACGAAAGCCCTCGTGCTACGTTTCCCTTCGTGCCTGTAAACTGTGGCGCTATTCCTGAAAATTTAATGGAAAGTGAGTTTTTTGGACATAAAAAAGGAAGTTTTACTGGAGCGGTAGAGGATAAGATCGGCTTGTTTCAAGCTGCTCATCATGGCACTTTGTTTTTAGATGAGGTGGCTGACTTACCACTAGGTATGCAAGTAAAGTTATTACGTGCGGTTCAGGAGCAGGCAATAAAGCCTGTAGGAGGGCTGGAAGAAATTTCGGTGGATGTGCGTATTTTAAGCGCGACCCATAAAGATTTAGAGGCTGAGGTCGAGAATGGGCATTTCCGCCAAGATTTATATTATCGTTTAAATGTGATTAAGTTAGATGTTCCGCCGTTGCGCGAAAGAGATGATGATGTGTTGTTGTTGGCGGATTACTTTTTGGGCGTTATTTCATCACGTTGGTCGTTACCAGATATTAAACTGTCAAAAGAGTCTAAGCAGGCATTAGAGCAATATAGCTTTCCAGGGAATGTGCGTGAATTGGAGAATATATTAGAGCGCGCTAGTACCTTATGTGATGACGATATTATTCATCCTGAAAATTTACAACTATCAGACATAAGCTCCGTTGTGAAAACGGCAGAAGTCATGCAAGCAAAATTATCTACTCCTGACTGGTCTAGTAGTTCGTTGGAGTCGTTTCCCTCGGCTAGTGCTGTTCGAGCAAATGAAAAGAATTTGATTTTGAAAGCATTGGATCAGACACGTTGGAATCGCACAGCTGCGGCTAAATTGTTAGG
>NW_014591990.1:0-860 GCF_000485595.1 Priapulus caudatus | reverse complement strand
AGAGAGAGAGAGAGAGAGAGAGAGAGAGAGAGAGCGAGAGAGAGGGGGAGCGAGACAGAGTAGGAGCTAGAATGCTCTGTGTATTGACAGCGTGGTGCCCAAGATGTCTACTATTGCACCACTACGCTGTCGTCTGCACGTAAGACTATGTGTGGTGATTTGTAGTGATAATCACTGATCAGGAGCCGCTAGTCAGCTCTCTACTATTATCGCCTGGTCGATGAGGTATACCCTACACTGTCAACGTAGATGTTTCGATTCAGCCGAACGTATTAAATCACGGCCGGTACATCAAGCTGGTCATTTGCTAATTATTTGCTATTATTCGGTCATTTGGTTATTTGGTAGAGGATACGTTAACACCAGAAGTGATGTAATGTAGATTCTATATTGTACTCCTGTTAAAACACAGTTGGCTATAATTATACGCACCTGCAAGAACAGACATTTCTCCTGCCTGCCTACCTGGCTGCCTACCTGCGTGCGTGCGTGCGTGCGTGCGTGCGTGCGTGCGTGCGTGCGTGCGTGCGTGCGTGCCTACCTTGCTGCCTGCTCACATGGCACCTTGCTTGCCTGCCTTCCGGACTCTATCTGCCTGCATGCCCTTGTGCCTGCCTGCATTGCCCCTGACTGCCTACGTGACTGCCTAGTCACCTGGCTGCTTGCCTACCCGTCTGCCTATCTGCTTGGATGCCTGCTGCCTGCCTGTACATCTGTATGTCTATGCTTGTCTGCAAGCACTCCTGCCAGCTCTACACACCCATCATGCATCACTACCACAGCCATCTGCATCATCTCAACTCGACGCGTTCTCTCTCATCAGCTCTTCTCTCATTTTCTCTCTCTTTCTCTCTCTCGCT
>NW_014591989.1:0-860 GCF_000485595.1 Priapulus caudatus | reverse complement strand
ACGACGCAATGGACGGGAATACCTGTTTCCGTCGGTATTGCTTCCACCAAAACACTTTCAAAGATAGCCAACCATGTGGCAAAGAAAAAGCAAAATGCTAACGGTGTTTTTGTTCTTGAGACGGAAGAGCGGATCAACCATATCTTAAAGAAAGTGGCGGTGAGCGATGTCTGGGGAGTAGGCCGACGGCTCAGTGAGCAACTACAAGCAAGCAATATTCGATCGGCCTATGATTTGAAACAAGCCGATAGCCGATGGATTAGACGCAATTGGAGTGTTGTATTGCAACGTACCGTTCAAGAATTGAAGGGAGAAAGCTGTTTAGCCTTAGAAAACGTAGCAGAGCGACAGCAAATACTCGTTTCTCGATCCTTTAAAGCTCGAATCACGGCATTCGATGCCTTGCGAGGCTTATTAGCTGGCTACACCGCACGAGCCGCTGAGAAGCTTCGAGGGCAACACAGTTTAACGCATAGCATCATGGTCTTTATCCAGACCTCTCCGCACAGCAACGAAGTCTATTACCATGAGTCAAAAATCATCAATGTTCCTTGTCCAACCGCTGATACCTCCGTGCTGATCAAGGCCGCTGCTTATGGACTAAAGCAAATTTATCAATCTGGGCATCGTTACATGAGAGGCGGCGTCATGCTGATGAATATCACGCCGGAGAAGAATCAACAGCTATCGCTTTTCATCAAGAGTGAATATGACGCCAGCGGAAAATTAAGAATGAACCTGCTTGATACAATCAACCGGAAATTTGGAACTCAGAGCCTACGCATAGCAGCAGAATCTCCAGAGCGCTGGTACATGAATCAAAGCCATCTTTCGCCATCCTATACGACGAGGTGGCCTGA
>NW_014591986.1:0-861 GCF_000485595.1 Priapulus caudatus | reverse complement strand
ACCACCTACGCGTGCTACGACACACTATACACACACAACACACACACACACGCACGCACGCACGCACGCACAACACACACACACACATTCATTCACCGACTCACTCACTCACGCACTCACACATCCTGCCCCACCCCACATGAGACAAGTCTGAGACAGCTTGAGGCACGGGAGACATCATTGAGACAGCTTGCTCAATAGTTTCTACTCAGCGGATGGTCAGCCACATAGCCTCCCTCCTTGAATACGTCTTTGGCAATTCTCCGGTACGTCTCATCGTTGGTTAAGAACATACCTGTGAACAGTAAACAATAACACGTCACTGTAAACAATAACACATCATGTAAACAATAACACATCACAGTAAACAATAACACATCATGTAAACAGTAACACATCACAGTAAACAATAACACATCATGTAAACAATAACACATCATGTAAACAATAACACGTCTGGTGTAAACAGTGTAACTCAGAGCTGTCAAGAGTAACACCTCACTCTGGCGTGAGCGGACAATGCGGGTGGAATAATGGCTGCGTAAGTAAGTAATTGCTGTGTTTACAACACCAGCATGATGGCCGAGGTTCGCCTAAAAGTTGTCTCCTAATCGCTTTATTCACCCTGTAAGAGCCCGCATTGTGCGCTCACGCCAGAGTGAGGTGTTACTCTTGAAAGCTCTGAGTTACTGTTTACACCAGAATGTGTTATTGTTTACATCCTGCATGATTTAATGCACAATCAGGATGCGAGTCTTTTATGTGAGCGCTGCTCTCCACTGACGCATGCACGCACACACACACACACACACACATGCACGGACACACACACACACACACACACACACACACACACACACA
>NW_014591985.1:0-861 GCF_000485595.1 Priapulus caudatus | reverse complement strand
GGACTAGGTAAAACCGGATTGTCCGCTGTGCGTTATTTACACGCACGGGGTGAAACTGTGGTTGTTGTTGACAGTCGTGATATTCCGCCTGGTTTAAATAATCTGAAAGAAGAGTTTTCGGATATTGAATATCACCTTGGTCAATTTGATGTTTCGCTGTTTGTTAATGCGCATCGTATTGTTGCTAGCCCAGGTGTTGCTTTAAGTATCCCTGCATTAGTTGAAGCAAGAAAAAATAATATTGAAATTATTGGTGATATTGATTTATTTGCGCATGAAGTGATGGCGCCAGTTGTAGGGATAACAGGCTCCAACGGCAAGTCAACGGTTACAACGTTAGTTGCATTAATGGCGTCACAATCGGGAATGAATGCTGTTGCTAGTGGCAACATTGGTACGCCAGTGCTTGACTCACTAAATGATGATGTTGATTTATATGTTTTAGAACTTTCTAGCTTCCAATTAGAAACCTTGCAACGTTTACCAATGAAAGCGGCGGTGGTGTTAAACATAAGCGCTGACCATTTAGATCGTTATGAGAATCTTGCCGCTTATGCAATGAGCAAGCAAGTGATTTACGATAATGCTATCACATTGGTTTTGAATAAAGATGATTCATTAGCAAGACCGGTTGCTAATGCCTCTGCAAAACAGATTAGTTTTACGTTAGATACACCTTCTAGTAATGAATTTGGTTTGCTCACAAAAGATGTTGAAGGGATCAATACTACAGCATTATATTTTGGCGAACGGAAATTGGTGGATGTTGATTCCCTAAAAATTAAAGGTAAACATAATCTACAAAATGCCTTAGCAGCACTTGCGCTTGGTTATGCTATTGGTTTACCACTAGATAGTATG
>NW_014591984.1:0-861 GCF_000485595.1 Priapulus caudatus | reverse complement strand
TGTAGAGGTGTTCACACGACAATAACAATGTAGAGGTGTTCACACGACAATAACAATGTAGAGGTATTCACACGACAATAACAATGTAGGGTGTTCACACGACAATAACAATGTAGAGGTGTTTACACGACAATACCAATGTAGAGGTGTTCACACGACAATAACAATGTAGAGGTATTCACACGACAATAACAATGCAGGGTGTTCACACGACAATAACAATGTAGAGGTGTTCACACGACAATAACAATGTAGAGGTGTTCACACGACAATAACAATGTAGAGGTGTTCACACGACAATAACAATGTAGAGGTATTCATACGACAATAACAATGTAGAAGTGTTCACACGACAATAACAATGTAGAGGTGTTCACACAGCAATAACAATGTAGAGGTGTTCACACGACAATAACAATGTAGAGGTGTTCACACGACAATAACAATGTAGAGGTGTTCACACGACAATAACAATGTAGAGGTATTCATACGACAATAACAATGTAGAGGTATTCATACGACAATAACAATTTACAGGTGTTCACACGACAATATCAATGTAGACGTGTTCACACAGCAACACCAATGCATATGACGTGTCAGTCAGTATATATGACGTGACAATACATATGACGTGACAATGTATGACGTGACAATGCACCTAACAGTAACAAGGTACTGGTAAATATGAACACGGGAAAACGCAAGTAAATGTACATAGATGTAATAAATGGCCATATAATTGCTAAAAATCCTACACTATAACATTTTTTACGCTGATTTGGGATCAGTCCGCGGGATATAGTTTACACGACAATAACAATGTAGAGGTGTTCACACGACAATAACAATGTAGAGGTG
>NW_014591983.1:0-861 GCF_000485595.1 Priapulus caudatus | reverse complement strand
CTTTTTTTTCGCCTCAGGTCCCTGTGGCTCTACTAGCAAGATTGTTCTTCACGCGTTGTATGTCGATACCATGGCGTCATAGTTTTGAGTCGCAACACCTGTAAAGTAGCCTTCGCGTATTCAACAGAAGAAACGACACTTTTAGCATTAAATTTCCATCCTTGAACCAAAACGGCTCCAGATACTACAGTTCATTATTGTTTACAAACTGCAAGGAACGCCAGCGGCATCTACGCATGACTATGCGTGGACCGTGGTGTTGTCAATAATATTTTTGTGGCTCAGCGCTATGCACAATAAAAAAATATACTTTATGTAGATAATAAAACATTTATTATTTTAAAAAGTTAAAAATTTCAACGATATTCTATTTAGACTAATATAGTTGTCATTAAATCGTAAATGTTAATGTAGTTGTGGTAAACTCGTAAATGTAGGCACCTGCAGCGGCCAATCGATGTAAACAACATGGAAGGCGATGGTGAATCAAAGTTGAATTTGACTTCGGAAGAAGCTCTTAGTCTGGCCAAAGTTAGTATTACATGTTGATATTATAGATCTAGCGTGTCACTGAACGTATATGCATAAACAATCAATCCAGTGACGACAAAATAATAGAACGGATGAGTTTTATTTGGTAGTTTTCGTAAGCGCACAAGTCGTTGGCGTTCTGCATCTGCATGTTTTGTTTTAGCAAATAGCAATAGCGTAGAATAGCGCCAACTACTACTAGTGAGTGCACAATATCTCAACTTTCTAACTATATAGCTAGTTAGTTGATAGATTGTGACAAAGTGCAGAAACATGTGGATGCATGTGGCCACAATTTATTTTAAAACTAACACGCTGTGTGATACTTAC
>NW_014591982.1:0-861 GCF_000485595.1 Priapulus caudatus | reverse complement strand
CCTAAAGTCATATCGTGTGGTTGCATCCTAAAGTCATATCGTGTCCATGCATCCTAAAGTCATATCGTGTCCATGCATCCTAAAGTCATATCGTGTCCATGCATCCCAAAGTCATATCGTGTCCATGCATCCTAAAGTCATATCGTGTCCATGCATCCCAAAGTCATATCGTGTCCATGCATCCTAAAGTCATATTGTGTCCATGCATCCCAAAGTCATATCCTGTCCATCCATCCCAAAGTCATATCGTGTTCATGCATCCTAAAGTCATATCGTGTGGTTGCATCCTAAAGTCATATCGTGTCCATGCATCCCAAAGTCATATCGTGTCCATGCATCCCAAAGTCATATTGTGTCCATCCAGTGCTTTGCGCATCTAACTGCACATTCGTTGGCCTCTGTGAGGTCATCTTCAGTGCTTGGAGTTGTGGGCAGATACGCAGATGTTGCATTGTCTGCCCTTCACGTCATTAGCGGTGCCCGCAGTGTCCGGCGTACCCGGTGTTACGGCCATCCCACACGCGGGCCAAATCATCCCAACGGTCGCAGACGGACACGCGCGGTCGTGATTACATTTCTGACCGTTGTCAGAATCTGTTCCCCTCCCTCTCCACACAGTAGGCAAAGCACGCACCGCACAGCATACCACACAACACGCGCGCACGCACGCACGCACGCACCGCACCGCACAGCACCGCACACCATACCAGACAACACGCACGCACGCACGCACGCACGCACGCACCGCACAGCACCGCACCGCACAGCACCGCACACCATACCACACAACACGCACGCACGCACGCACGCACGCACGCACGCACGCACCGCACCGCACAGCACCGCACAGCACCGCACGCA
>NW_014591981.1:0-861 GCF_000485595.1 Priapulus caudatus | reverse complement strand
CTCTCTCTCTCGTCTCTCTCTCTCTCCTCCCTCCCTCCTCTCTCTCTCTCTTCTTCTTCTCTCTCTCTCCTCCTCTCGCTCTCTCTCTCTCTCTCTCTCTCTTTCTCTCTCTCTCACTCTCTCTCTTTCTCTCTTTCTCGTTCTCTTTCTCCCTCTCTTTCTGTCTCCGTCTCTATCTCTCCCTTCCCGTCCTTCCTCTCCGTTTCCCGAGCTCCGCCACCCTTCCTGCAACCGATCCTGTTCATCTCTCTAATCCCTGGATCCAGTCCCTTCGACTATAACAAAGTTGGATTATTCTAAGTTGGTCCGTAAAAACACTATCATGCGAGTGTCCTTAAACCACTTGATCCCCTAACCAGTGTTTCTTCTCTCAATTGCGAAAGTAAACATCACGGTAGAAACATCTCCTTATACACACACACACGCACGCACGCACGCACGCACGCACGTACACACGCACGCACGCACGCGCACGCACGCACACGCACGCACGCGCACCACACACACACACACACACACACACACACATACACACACCAGGCCCCACCCGTCAGTCAAACCCTCTGCATATGCACGCCCGTTACGCTGTGATGTCTATGCAAATAACCTCACAATAGGTTCACGGTGACATCCCCTCCCCCTCCCCCTCCCCCTCTCCCTCCCCCCTCCCTTCCCCCGTGAGCAACCCGCCTTTGATATCGCCGCCGCACGTGACGTCACGACTGTTTGACTTTGTGCTGCCGCGCGCGGATTTGCTAAGCACTGGTTAAGGGGAGGGGAGGGAGTGGTAGAAGAAGGGGGAGGGGAGGGAGGGGTAGAGGGAGGGGGAGGCGAGGCGGGGAGCTGGTAGAGGAGGGGAGG
>NW_014591980.1:0-861 GCF_000485595.1 Priapulus caudatus | reverse complement strand
CCTCGTGTGTCGTCGTCGTGTCGTCTGTGTCGTGTGTGTGTGTGTGTGTGTGTGTGTGTGTGTGTGTGTGTGTGTGTGTGTGTGTGTGTGGGTGTGTGCGTGCGTGCGTGTGTGCGTGCGTGTGTGAGTGTGCGTGCCTGCGAGTGTGCGAGTGTGCGTGCGTGCGTGTATGCGGATATATGTGTGGTGATATGTATCCTGTTTCTTTTTTCTGCCATATGCTTGTTTGTATCCTCCCCATCCCTTTCCCCACTTCCCCTTTATCACTGCTTTTACTCTCCAACTCTCTCCTTCTCTCTCCCTCCTTCTCCCCTCTTTCCCCCATCTCTCCCCTATCTCCCATCTCTCTCGCTCTCTATCTATTTTTCTCCCTCATGACCACCGGAGAAAAGACTAAAAAGGATTTCTTTTTTCCGTTTACCTTTCTCTTGTAACACCCCCGTGTGTGCGTGCGTGCGTGAGTGTGCGTGCGTGCTTGCGTGCTTGTAACACCCCGTGCGTGCGTGCGTGAGTGTGCGTGCGTGCGTGTGTACTTGTAACACCCCCGTGCGTACGTGCGTGAGTGTGCGTGCGTGCGTGCGTGTGCGTGCGTGCGTACGTGCGTGAGTGTGCGTGCGTGCGTGTGTGCTTGTAAACCCCCGTGCGTGCGTGCGTGAGTGTGCGTGCGTGCGTGTGTGCTTGTAACACCCCCCGTGCGTGCGTGCGCGGACGTGAGCGTGCGTGCGTGTGTGCTTGTAACACCCCCGTGCGTGCGTGCGCGGACGTGAGCGTGCGTGCGTGTGTGCTTGTAACACCCCGGGCGTGCGTGCGTGAGTGTGCGTGCGTGCGTGTGTGCTTGTAACACCCCCGTGCGTGCGTGCG
>NW_014591979.1:0-861 GCF_000485595.1 Priapulus caudatus | reverse complement strand
TGCGCACACGCACGCACGCACGCACGCACAGCAGACGGTAAACGGAACCTTTTAATGAAGAATAATAGCAGTGATAATAACAGTAATGATAACAACAATAATAGTAATGATAATAACACTAATGATGATAACAATAACAATAGCAATGATAATAACAACAGTTAATAATGATAATAACAACAATAGTAATGATAATAACAATAACAATAGTAATAATAGCAATATTTATTAGAATGTTTTACCATGAATAATCACTGTATTTTTCGACTTCTTTACTCGTGCGAACGCACTAATAAATACTGGCGCGAGGCCTCGCCGGCTAATTCGGCCATCTTTGTTCTACACCGCCGACTCAACACTGCCACCATCTTTGTTCGACAGCTGGAGAAGGAGCGACTACGGCTGCTAGAAGAGCGGCAGACATTCCAGTTGGAGCAGCTAAAGTTGGCGCAGCAGCGGGCCGATACCGCATCCGGATGCACCCCCTCTTCCATCTCGCAGGTACTACAGGCACGTGCTGCCATCTCTAGGTGTGCGCTGGTACTACAACACTGACTCGTGGTTTTTGCTTGCATCCTGTTGTGGGTAAATAAATGGTTTCTGCGCCCAGACTTGGTTTAAGCAGCTTCTACTAACACAGCTGCCGATACACAGAGTCTCGCAGCTAAATTATGGTCACTAAATGCGTGGGTAATCGGGTCAATACCTTCATAGATGAATAAATTAAACTATTTAATTATTAATTTAATCGCCTAAAAACTATCTGTGTGTACTTATTAAGTGATTGTAGCATTCTCGTGGAATGTCGGGAGATGCCAATGCTAATGTATTTGTGAGCAAGTGTGAACATTGGTGTTTGGT
>NW_014591978.1:0-861 GCF_000485595.1 Priapulus caudatus | reverse complement strand
CACGCACACACACACACACACGCACACACACGCACGCACGCACGCACGCACGACACACACACACACACACACACACACACACACACACACACACACAGACACACACGGAGATATAAATTTAGCGAAAATGTATGTCACAGGTCGCGCGAAAATACCTCGCATAACGTTGTGGTAGCCTATCGCGATAATATTGGATTTCTCGTTGACTTCAAATATTTGCAAAAGTCGCCACCGCGGTCTGGACAAGGGCGCCTGGCTGACACGCATCGACTATCGCTGCTATACCAGATGCAATTGCATAGATGCGATGCATCGATAATAGATAGTGTAGCATTATTGTTGGGTGGTATTTTCTGTTCATCCAAAGCGGTGACCACTGAGAGTAACGCCACTGATATTCCACCGTGGCAACGCCGGTTATCCCGCTAGTGTACATCTATATTATTGATTATATTATTATCTTTAATTTTATTGTGATTATTAAAACTATATTGGTATAATATGTCTATATTCAGAGTGATAAATACAATAAACTCCTAATTTATAATCACTCTGATTATTAGTATATTACAAATTCAATACTGAATATCCTGCCCATGTTATATCCCTATATATTACAGGCGGCGGTCGGTTCATCCTATTTTTTCATACCTGATAATATAAATATGTAAGCTGACGTGTGACTGCCAATAGTCACAACCGAAAAGCTCTATGACTCAGCCCAAATTGATGACGCAGATCGTCGATGAAGAATGTATACATCGTATATTATTATTACGTATATGCGAGCTCGGTGTGTTTTGCGGAGTCATGTCGTGAGCGGTTTGCTGCCTGTGATGAGCGCGCTTCGCGCGCGCGACA
>NW_014591977.1:0-861 GCF_000485595.1 Priapulus caudatus | reverse complement strand
TTCTCTCTCTCTCTCTCTCTCGCGCGCTATTTCTCTTTCCCTATGTGTGTGTGTATGTGTGTGTGTGTGTGTGTGTGCGTGCGTGTGTGCGTGCGTGCGTGCGTGCGTGCGTGCGTGCGTGCGTGTGTGTGGGGGGGGGGAGGTGATTAAACGAGATGCCATATTAGCGGAACATTATTTCACTCCATTGCGATGGAACTTATACGAATAATTACTTGCTATTATTTATATCGGTGCGCGAAATGATTTAAATCTTTGGCGATTGCTATCGTTAGCAATTAAATAGTTATTGAGTACATCATACGTAAATTAGTTGCCTCTTTATTTCACTCATTTCCCTATTTCACATCATTTTTGACGCCGTGTGTGTAAAATACTGAACATCGTAACGTAAAACATTCTGCGTAACAGAGCGACTCGTTCCATTATTCTGACATCTAATTTAGATTGCTATCGTTCATGCTGATCGATGGGTTTCACAGGTGTTCACAGGTACGAAGCTGTGGTGTTATCGAATCACGGCGCTCCTCTTCGCACTTCCGGCGGCCGTTTGCTGGGGATTCTACTTCGCATGCATGTCCGTCTTGACTGTCTGGTGCTGTGTGCCCTATGTACGGGCATGGGACATCTGCATGCATTGCTTTAAGCAACTGTGCGTCACTACACTCGACGCATTTGTCGGACCATTTTTCGCGGCCGTGGGTAAAATCTTTGGAGGAATTGGCATCAACGTCACTTACAATGCCCATAAATCGTAAATGCGCTGAAATGTGCGTGTATCATAACTTTAGTGTAATAAACACACATACGCGTCTAAGAAGGAAGCCTGCATGCTATGCCGAAACGGTGATGTGTACAAAC
>NW_014591976.1:0-862 GCF_000485595.1 Priapulus caudatus | reverse complement strand
GAGAGAGAGAGAGAGAGAGAGAGAGAGAGAGAGGGAGGGGGAGGGAGTGCATTCTCTTACACAACTACGCGCGCTGGCAAGAAGAGGAGGAGAAGGGAAGAGGTAGAGGGAGTGAGGTAAAGGAGGAGGGGGAGAAGGTGAGAAGGAAAGAGGTAGAGGGAGTGAGGTAAAGGATGAGGGGGAGAAGGTGAGAAGAGGGTATAAGGGAGGTAATGAATTCTAATACACCGCTCAGCTTCCTCTCTATGATAGCGATAAGTTTATTGAAGAAGAAGGAGAGGGGGAGAAGGGGAGAGGGGGAGGGAATGAATTCTATTATGGTTTCGTCAGCTTCCTCTATCGATGATGACGACCAGTTTAATGCGATCTAATGAGCATGTTCCATGTTTTATAACGAAGTCGCCGATGCTATTATAATTATTAACCACTAATTAACGACCTGATGTCACCCGGCGTGGACCCCCTCCCCTCCCTACTCCTCCTCCCCTTCCTACTCCTCCTCCCGTCCTCTCCCTACTCTTCCTCCCCTCCCCTTTCTACTCCTCTTCCTCCCCTCCCTACTCCTCCTCCCCTCCCCTCCCTACTCCTCTTCCCTCCCCTCCCTACTCCTCTTCCTCCCCTCCCTACTCCTCCTCCCCTTCCTACTCCTTCTCCCCTCCCTACTCCTCTTCCTCCCCTCCCTACTCCTCCTCCCCTCCTCTCCCTATTCCTCCTCCCTCCCCTCCCTACTCCTCCTCCCCTCCCCTCCCTACTCCTCCTCCCCTCCCCTCCCTACTTCTCCTACCCTACCCACCCTACTCCTCCTACCCTACCCACCCTACTTCTCCTCCCCTACCCACCCTTCCTCTCCTCCCCTCCCTAC
>NW_014591975.1:0-862 GCF_000485595.1 Priapulus caudatus | reverse complement strand
ACACACACACACACACACACGACACACACACACACACACACACACACACACACACACACACACACACACACACACACACACACACACACACACACGTGCGCGCGTGTGCAGGCACGCACACAGTAACGTTCGCACTGTTATCAACCAGGCATGAATCCGGGCACACAATGAGGGAAGGTGACTGTGAAGTCTACTCGCTATATATTCACGAGTAACCTCGCTGAATTAAATTTTTCGGGTAAAGGCGTAGCATTGCTATACATCGTTGAGCGTGCGGCGCGCCTTTTTCACTATGCCAATGTAATAAGTCCAAATAACTAGCCTTTCAGCAGGACGCCTGCCCGCCTCTGCTTCTCCCACACACCAGCTCCCCCCTCCCCCACCCCACAGTATCACTGCACGCATCTCAAACCAATCCCGGCAAGTTGTTGCTAATCCAGACAATGCGATTGAAAACAGAAAATTAAACTTAACCCGTGAACCCGGTGTCTTTGTGTCGCCCTCCTCACTTTGATGGATTATCGGCAGCAATCTGCCGTCACGGACAGTCCGCGAGATTGAGGCTTAGCTTCTAGCTTTGTCTTGCCGACGTCGCCCGGCCCCGACGTCGTCGCCTAATCAGGACGATGTGTGAAGACGAGTCACAAGTTAGACGCCTAGCGGCAGAGATCGCGTGGTGAACCGCAGTGCGGGGGGAGGGCCAGTACGGGGGAGGGTCGCAGTAGAGGGGAAGGGTCGCAGTACGGGGAGGGTATCAAACTAAGGTTTTATTCCCCGTGCCTTCCTGCTGCTGCTGCTGCTGCTACTCCTCTTCATTTCCACCTTTTTCTTCTTTCCTCTTCTTCTTTTTTTTCTTCTTATT
>NW_014591974.1:0-862 GCF_000485595.1 Priapulus caudatus | reverse complement strand
AGCCAAAGTCCCATAGGATTTTTTTCAACGCCACAGCTGACGTGGCTTTTAACCAATTAAGAGCTTCTCAATTTTAGTCCGATTTCCAGTCCGGGTTTTTGGGAACTGCCAAGCCCATCGAATCGACCATTCGCTCATCCGAGAAGTTAAACTCACCGTGCAGATTGAAATGCTTCCAGGTGCCGTCAACTTAACGGGTACGCTGCGTACCAGCGGACACAAACCAGAATTATTTCAAGCGGAAACCGTATTCCTTTCACATCAAGCATGTAATCTCACCATTTACCTCAATCATGATAGACAAGACTATGCGGTCAGTTTGCTTAATGCGACAGAACCTTATAATGTCATTAGGGATTACACTGAAAACTTTACACCCTCAATAAATTTGTTTTGATTAACATTTGTCACAATAAGTATTTTTTATCTCTAAAAATTCATTTTTGTATTTATGCAGTATTTCAACCAAAGATGGATCAAAATGCTTTCCTGATTGTTTCTGAAAGTAAGCCATAACTTCCTCAATTTCCCACTGGGGCTTATAACAACGCCTGCATGACAAAGCATCAAAAACATCGGCGCATGCAACAATTCGTCCTGCTAAACTTATTCCTTTACCAAAGAGCTCCTGAGGGTAGCCTGTTCCATCCCATTTTTCATGGTGTTCATGGGCTATTTTTGCAGCCATAGCGATTAAGGGACGATTTGAGCCTTGCAGTATCTTATACCCCAAGGCTGGATGAGTTTTCATAACTTCCCACTCTTCTGGATCAAGCTTGCCGGGTTTGAGCAAAATAGAATCCGGAATGGCAACTTTTCCAATATCATGCAGGGGTGCTGCATGTTTAATCATTTCAGCCTC
>NW_014591973.1:0-862 GCF_000485595.1 Priapulus caudatus | reverse complement strand
GAGGGCGGCGGCGCGACCTCTGACCCGGCCGTGAACTCTGACCTCGTGGCGGGCGGCGGGCGCGCGGCGGTGCATCTGCGTCCGACGGTCGCGCGTCTTCCGCCGATCGACGGAGAGCCGGGACGCGAGGACATCAGCTGCAGCAGCACCTCGCTAGAGGACTGCCAGAGGGCGCCACCGGAGCAATGCGTCGTCGACGTTGTCGACACATTCCTCCGGTGGCGCCCTCACACGTCTCTGCTGCGCAGAGACGTGTGAGGGCGCCACCGGAGGAATGTGTCGACGCGCAGAGACGTGCGAGGGCGCCACCGTGCGGTGACGACTGCGGACGCACGCAGCAGCGATGGACGAGGGCGCCACAGTACGCCGAGGACGCCGCCGCGGCGCAGAGGCGCGCGAGGGCGCCACCGTTCGCGGGGGATCACCACGAGGGGGCGGAGGCGCGACACGGCGAACACAGATTGGCCGCCGCCGCCGCACACAGACAGTCGCTGCAGCTAGCAGCCGAGCGGCTGGCCTCCGTCGCCGCCGCCTCCCCCGCCTCCCCCGCGAAAACCTCCCCCACGAAACCCCCTCCCCCCGCCGCCGCCGCCGCGGGGGGAGGCGCGCGACCGCAGGCTAAGTGCGAGCGGAGACGCGGCGCCGTGGAACAAGCGCGCGTCTGTCACAGCAAGCGCGAGCGCCTAAAGGCCGAGCCACTCTACGTCGATCTTCCCGAGAGCTCGCCCGAGCGGACGTCTCGACGCGCCGGCGCCCCCTGCAGGCCGGATGTGGCGGCGGGGGCGGCGCGGCCGGTGAGCCGGGGAGGAGAGCGCGTCGGCTGCGGTGGCGTCGGCGGAGGAGGAGGAGGAGGGGGAGGAGG
>NW_014591972.1:0-862 GCF_000485595.1 Priapulus caudatus | reverse complement strand
CTGTGTGCGTGCGTGTACGTCTGTGTGCGTGCGTGTACGTCTGTGTGCGTGCGTGTACGTCTGTGTGCGTGCGTGTACGTCTGTGTGCGTGCGTGTACGTCTGTGTGGCGTGCGTGTACGTCTGTGTGCGTGCGTGTACGTCTGTGTGCGTGCGTGCGTATACGTATGTTTATCCCGCGAATATTGCTTCTCGTGGAACCAGCCGATGAAGACAGTATAGTAATGTGATAGGGTAAAACGTAAAGACAAGTAAATCACCAGTCTGTTAGAAAACTCTTCGTTGATAACACACAATTTCTTGCCGAACACGGTGATTGCCATACGTGCTGCATATGTCATTTCGGTTTGTTGATTATGGGGCGGGGCCACAGTTTGTCAAAATCTCTCTGGGGTTTAACTATTTATGAAAAATCGATTAGGGACGAAGTTAATGAAACGTTCAAGGTAATTTTTGATCCAATATTTTATGAGTCATTTCTTTTATTCTCTTTCATTATTCAGTGGCTCATCGTATTTTATCTCTTCTTATGTTTAATTACGTACGTTTAGCGTTTTCGTATTCACGTGAAGACGTTCGTGTATTGTCGCGTGCACTCAGAGAGCACATGATGCAGGCGCTCTCATGCGCGATGCCACCGTGTCGCCATGAGATTTTATTATAGGAATAAAACTACACGCCTTACTGCGTCCATGCACTGTCGATAGCATTAGGGTCGACATATATGTTATATTAGCGCCCCATGCTCGCTCCATCAGTACGCGCATGCGCTCTTTAGCTCTCAGTTTCTCTCACACACATGCACACACACACACACACACACACATACACACATACACACACACACGCACACACAACACACAC
>NW_014591971.1:0-862 GCF_000485595.1 Priapulus caudatus | reverse complement strand
TAATTATATATATATATATATGTATGTATATATATATATATATGTATGTATATATATGTATATATTTGTGATATATATGTATATATATGTATATATTTGTGATATATATGTATATATAATTATGTAACGTATATACATATCATTTAACATTGTAAAAAATTGCATTCTTAACACTTCATTCCCAGAGTTACGACACTTCTCTCGCAACATCGTTACTCGTGACCCGAGCATTCCCCCCCACGCCCCCGTCGCCGCGGCAACCGCATCTCACCTGCAGCTTCTCTGTTATCTCCTTGACGCGCTCCATCTGCTGCTCATGCTGCCTCGCCAGCTCCTCCAGCTCCCCGCGTGATCTCTCGCTCGCATCCCGCAGGTGCGCGCACTCGTCCTCCGTGTTGCTTAGCGACCGCTGCCATGACAACGAGCAACGATGAGTCAAGCCAAGGGGGGATTTTTTTGCGTGATGTTTTTTCTTCGACTGGCGATGTTAGTTTTAGCATTTATTACTGGTATTAACGTTCGCAGAGTGTAATTAATATATTATATCATTAATTATATAATATAGTATAGGTGGAAGCACACGCATGCTCAAGGACGCGCGCACGCATACAAGCACACAGCACCCACACACACACAGACACGTATGCACTCACACACGCATGCATGCACGCACGCACTCATGCACACACACACAGACACGTATGCACTCACTCATGCACACACGCACTCACTCATGCACACACACACTCACGCACACACACACACACACACACACTACTCACACACACACACACACCCACGCACGCCCGCACGCACGCACGCACGCACGCACGCACGCACGCACGCACGCACGCACGCACGC
>NW_014591970.1:0-862 GCF_000485595.1 Priapulus caudatus | reverse complement strand
ATGATTCAAAAATTAGCATTGTCAGAAGGTATCCCATATCAAACATTTATTGGAAGTATTTTACATAAGTTTGCTGATGGTAGGTATGTAGAGAAGCAGTCAGAAAATATTAATACTCAAAACTAAATATTTATAGAGTAAAAATTCTAAGGAACGAGCTTAGATCGTGATTCGAACGCGGCGAGAAACCATGTGCTGAACCGTTTGTTGTGCAAGCCTGTGGTTTATTCTGTTTCCCTTGAAGATTGCTTTTTGACTCGTACGGCAGCTTTATTTTATATTTCGATAATTCTGGAAATATAGAATTTAGTGTGTTAGATTTCCCGACATGAACGATGAAGACGTAGCAAAATTATTGAGTGAGCTAGGACATAACACCCGCCTTTCAATTTATAGATTATTGATAAAAGCAGGAGCAGATGGCCTTACCGTAGGTGATATTCAAGAAAGACTTGATCTAGCGGGTGCAACCCTATCGCATCATTTGCATCGCTTGATTGGTGTTGGATTAGTACAGCAGTATCGTTCAGGACGAACGTTGTATTGTATTGCTCAACTAAGTCCATTAAAAGAAGTGGTTAGTACCTCGATAATGAATGCTGTACTTTGAGTAAAGAATGCTGAAGCTCTCTAAGCTATAGCATTTTTTTTAAACGATATTTCGACACTTCTGGATATATGGAATGAATGAGCAACTAACTAATCAAATAATCCCCAATGATGATTTCGCCATTAAACTTAATGAAGCACTGGGTATGTTTGTACAACTATTCGCAGAATTAACTATTCTATTTTTATTGATTAGTTTTTTCGTCTCTGTAGTAAATCAGCGCCTACCCGCTGAGAAAATACAAGCCCTATT
>NW_014591969.1:0-862 GCF_000485595.1 Priapulus caudatus | reverse complement strand
CATGGCCCTGTAAAGCATTATTATAATTTAATTTAGGGGCCTCTGTTACAGAGGTTGAACACTCATCGAATCGTTGGTAAATAAGATACTACCATGATACTACGTAAGAGTAATATTGAAGAGGGTACGCGTGCACGCACTGGCTACAACAACGTGTGTGTACCTTAGCTATACAGAGTGTAGGCCTAAATCTATTATACGTGCCACTGTGTCTACCCTGAGCACGCTAAACTTTATCCTTACTACGTCAAAGCTGCCTTGAAGATGAGGTAGGCCTATTATCAAATATTATAAATAAACAAATAAATAAATAAACATTATTATTATTATTAAATAAAAAAGGATTATTATTAAATAAATAAATGAATAAATAATAATTATTATTATAATAAAATAAATAAATAAATAAACATGTAAATGTGTAAATAAATAAATAAATAAATAAACGAACGATTGAATGAATGAATGAATGAATGAATGACTAACTGAATGATTGAATAAATGAGTTATGTAATTGTCACAAAAGCATCAATTCTGTGATTATTATGTCTCTAAACTTTAGTGTTGAACTGAAATTCCAAGTGTGGGATATGAGGACTGTATGAGTGAGTATAGTTTTGTATGTGCGATCGAGTGCGTATTGTGGGAGAGTCTGTGTCTACCCTGAGCACGCTAAGCTTTATACTTACAACGTCAACGCTGCCTTGAAGAATGAGTTGAGGTATTATTAAATATTATAAATAAAAAAATAAAAAATATTATTATTAAATAAATAAATGAATAAATAAATTAACAAACGATTGAATGAATGAATAAAGGAATGAATGAATAAATGAACGAATAGAATAGAATAGAATAGAAT
>NW_014591968.1:0-862 GCF_000485595.1 Priapulus caudatus | reverse complement strand
ACACACACACACACACACACACACACACACACACACACACACACACACACCTCCCCCGCAGAACAATCAATTAGGCAGCCCTGTCATTAGAATGGCTCAGTATGACGCCCGCGCGTTCCGCAGGATCTCACCGTCACAGTAAATGAACGCCAACGCCCCCATTCATCTAGCTCCCATTACCGTCACCACCACCACCACAGTAGCAACAACAGCTGTACTGCAGCAGAAGCAGGTAGCCAGTGTAATCAGCGTCATTGCTACTGTTTGCCGCACCGCTGCATCAAGGTTAAATCAGGTCAGACATCCACGATGCAGGAAATCGTCGACCGTAGGGCTGGATCGCGCTGCGGAATTCATTCTCCCGGAATTCCACCTCGCCCTTCGCACCGGACGATCGAGTAACGATGGAGACAACAACTTCAGTCGTCTGCCGATCTCCGGCGAAAAGCAAAAAAACACACAAATAAATCCTCGCGTACGGTTGCAGCGACGGGCCTGCCGCCCCCACAGCCCGTGTTACCTCTACGCTTCTCTCTCTCCGCAGCTGGAGGTGGCATGTGACGGAGCGAATGGTGGGTTACAGGTAGAACTAAGCCGCCACGGCCCCGCCCCCGCTGATGCTACCGCGTGACGGCGTCGCCGGGGGTTAGGGTAGAACCCTGAAGACGTGGGCGTATGCTTTTTATGGACTCTATTCGGAGAAGAAGGAAAAAGAAAGAAAGAGGGAGAGAGAGGGAGGCAAAGAGAGAGAGAGAGAGAGAGAGAGAGAGAGATGGTGAGAAAGAAAGATAGATAGAGAGAGGGGTGAAAAGAGAGCGAGAGAGAGAGAGAGAGAGAGGAAGGGGAGAGGGAGGGGGGAGTG
>NW_014591967.1:0-862 GCF_000485595.1 Priapulus caudatus | reverse complement strand
CCTATAACAAACTACAGTGTAGCAGAGATTATAAATTTGGTACGTGAATTACAGAATGACACGCTTAGTATGCTGAAAAACAAGCCAATATACGTCTCTTATATTGTATAAATTAAGCGTCCAGATGAATATTTATTACTTAAAGTATCCCAAGTAGCATATTGAAACTTTTAAAATACACATTAACATCTATACCTTAAAATGCCCTATGCGAATATTTCCTAGAGGCATATTCATGCTGGTATAACTAGCCTATACCACAATATAAAAAACTCATCAGCAACAAGAAAGTAGATGCATCTAAAAAACTAATTTCTATCGTATATAAACAACGTAACGATACAAACTGCTTCTTGACCGTAAAAATAAGCAACAGTAGGTTATAAAATATGGAAGATAAATATGCAGATTTACTCCAAAAGTGCGCGGCTAACCGAGATCAACTCGCCTTTAAGCAGCTTTATGAGGAGGCTTCGCCGAAACTACTCAGTGTTTGTCTACGACTCCTGAAGAATAGAGAGTTGGCGGAAGACACCCTTCAAGAAGGTTTTATTAAAATATGGGAGAAAGCAGCAAGCTATGATACGAGCAAAGGCAAAGCGATTACGTGGATGTCAACCGTAGTACGCAATAAAGCACTGGATAAACTTCGCAGCTTAAAAACCAAAGCTACTGAAACTGAGATTGAATATGAAGGATTAGAATTTGCTTCAACGGATTTAGAGCCCGATTCATTTGAGAACCTCAGTCAAGATATGCAAGGTTTAATGAAGTGCTTAAACATGCTCAAACCTGCGCAGCGAGAATGTATATTGCTTTCATATTATTATGGGCATACACATCAAGAGTTATCAGACAAATT
>NW_014591966.1:0-862 GCF_000485595.1 Priapulus caudatus | reverse complement strand
ACACACGACACACACACACACACACACACACACACACACACACACACACACACACACACACACACACACACACATACAGATGCTGTTACTGCGCACTATGTATTCGATTGCATAGCAATGACTGTCGCGCCCTTTGACGACAGGAATTGGCAAACGACTTGTGTGTTGTCGCTGTGTTGTTGCATCTGTCATTGTCGTCATCGTCGTCGTCGTCGTCGTCGCCGTTGTCGGGGTTGTTGTTGTCGGGGTTGTTGTTGTTGCTGATGTTGCTGATGTTGCTGCTGTGAGTCGTCGCTGGCATCATCGTCATTGTCATTACTGTCGTCATCATTGTGGTCGTCGTCAGTCGTCGACATCATCATCACCGTCGTCGGTCGTTATTGTCGTCGGTATCGTCGTCGTCGTTTTCGTCGGCGGCAGCAGCGTGGTCGTTATCGTCGTCTTCGTTGTGGTTTTTGGCGGCGGTAGCGTGGTCGTCATCGTCGTCGTCGTCGATGTCGGACGGACGGCCGACGTGGCCACCAAAACAGGGACGAGGATGAGGGGTAGCCGACGGAAGTTTCATCACTAGTCTTAGCTCGCCTCGTGGCGACAGAAGCGGGGCTGATCCTCGCAAGTACACCGACTTACTGCCTGCGAGGCGATAGTTCTGCTTACTCGTGCATGCATGCGTGCGTGCGTGGGTGCGTGTGTGTGTGTGTGCATGTGTGCGTGCGTGTGTGCGTGCGTGTATGCGTTTGTGCGTGTGTGTGCGTGCATGTGTGCGTGCGTGCGTGTGTGTGTGTGTGTGTGTGTGTGTGTGTGTGTGGTGTGTGCGAGTCGTGCGTGTGTGTGTGTGTGTGTGTGTGTGTGTGTGTGTGTG
>NW_014591965.1:0-862 GCF_000485595.1 Priapulus caudatus | reverse complement strand
CCTTCTCTCTCTCCTCTCTCCTCTCCTCTCTCCTCTCCTCTCTCCTCTCCTCTCTCCTTCTTCTCTCTCTCTCTCTCTCTCTCTCTCCCCTCTCTCTTCTCTCTCTCTCTCTTTCTCTCTCACTCACCCTCTCCCTTTCACCCTCTCCCTCTCCCTCTCACCCTCTCCCTCTCACCCTCTCCCTCTCGCTGTTACAGTGACGCTACAAGTGCTCTACAAGCTGAAGACTGCCAAGTGTTTCGAGAAGCACAAGTCGAAGGACGGCGGCGGCGGAGGCGGCAGCAGCGGAGGCGTGGGGGACGAAGACCCGTTTGCGATTGAGAAGCTGAGCATCTGTCCTGAATCTCGTGACCTGTGCGCCGCCGGCGTCAGCGGACAGGTCATGCTGTTCCGCTTCAGCAAGACGGACAACTGCGCCGAAATACCGGTGAGCGAGGCGCCCCCTGCTGGGCGGTGGCATGGGGTGGTGGGGTGGTGTGAGGGGTTTATTGGTGGTGATGATGGGGTGGTGGGTGGGGGTGGTGATGATGGGGTGGTGGGGTGGGTGGGGGTCATTGCGGCGCGCGTTTTTGTTCTCATGACGATGATGATGAAAATGCTGCTGCTGCTGCTGCTGATGCTGCTGACAAGGTCAGTGAGGATAATGAAGGAGATATTGACAGCGGCGACAATGAGAGCCGCGATCATAATGACTCGGCATCGTTGTCGACAGTGGCTGGATGGCTGATGACGATGATGACGATGAGGATGACGACGACGACGATGATGACGATGACGATGAGGACGATGATGACGATGATGACGATGACGATGAGGACGATGATGACGATGATGACGATGATGACGATGATGACGATGACGA
>NW_014591964.1:0-862 GCF_000485595.1 Priapulus caudatus | reverse complement strand
ACCTAGACCTCCTATATCGCCCACCCCCAGTAAACCAAGACCTCACCTCCAACTACCTACTCAGACCTGGCGGCAGCCTATGGTAGTCCATATCTCACTCATGTCGATGGCAGTGGTACCCTGTTTGACTCTCACGTTTGTTTCATTTTCCTGTGTGTATGTCTCTCTCTTTCCCTTCTCTTTCTCCCCCACCCCCCTTCTATCTATCTTTGTCTGAATTTCTGGTTCTTTATTTCCTCTCCCCTTCTCTCTTTCTCTCTATTTGTCTTTCTGTCTGTCTGTCTCGCTCTCTCTTTTTCTTTCTCTCTCTCTCTCTCTCCAGTTCTTACCCTCTCTCCCCCTCTTTGCCTCTCTCTGACTCCCCCGATCATTTGCGCGAACCAACAAGTGCTCCATTGTCCAAAATTACATGGCCATTTCGCAAACTACAGATGCAAGATCCCTAATTTGTCTGAGGAAAAATACAAGTGCTTTTTGACAACACGCCGAACACAAAGATATTGCCAGGGCATGCCACAACGGCTGCAGTGTACCCTCTCCAACGAGTCACAACGACTCTTGCATCCCTTCACACGCACACACGCACACACGCACGCACGCACGCACGCACGCACGCGCACGCTCACGCAGGGCGGTAATAACGGTAGGATTATAGGTAAACAGTAGAAGAAGGCACAATACGGTACTGTGTCGTTGAATGGCACAAAACCGATTATACGTGAAATTTATTGTGCGTGCGCGTGAGTTTGGCATGCTCGCGTGTAATAATGCGCCGTATTGAGAGAGAGAGAGAGAGAGAGAGAGAGAGAGAGAGAGAGAGAGAGAGAGAGAGAGAGAGAGAGAGAGAGAGAGAGAGAGAGAG
>NW_014591963.1:0-862 GCF_000485595.1 Priapulus caudatus | reverse complement strand
ACACACACACACACACGCACGCACGCACACATACACACACCACACACACATGCACTCTCACTCTCGCCTTTCTCCTATTTGCCTCCGCTGCTCATTGCTCACAGCCCCTGTGTCCCCATCACTCACCTTCCATCTCGATAAGCTTGCTCTTCGACTCGTCGTGTGCTCTGCGTGAAAGCAAACAATCAGACAAACGCGTTAGGAGATGACAGCGAATGAACGCATCGGATTCTTCACGTGAGAGGTAAACACATGTGAAAGGCGAATACATGTGAACACATGTGAACACATGTGAACACATGTGAACACGTGAGAGGTAAACACATGTGAAAGCTAGGCGAATACACGCGAAAAGCTAACAGTGAAAGTAGGAGAGGATAACGAGATTAACGACAGCGCGGTGATGTGAGAACAACAACAACAATAACAACAACAATAACAACAACAACAACAACTAGCGCGCTCGTGTGCGTGCGTGTAAACGCAGACGCTCAAATTACCCGTTTATTTGCATTGAATGTCCGTCTGAAAGCGGAACTGTTTTTCTAACGAATGACAGAAAACAACTGTCGCTGGCTGAGGCGGGGAAAGCAGTCACGTGACGAGCAAACGCGGAAAAGCCAAAGCTGGCTGGTAAGCCAACAGATAAAAAATCACGCGAGAAAATGCCCGACTAACAAACTATACTTGGAGGATTCCGCGTGCCAAATATAGACACACACGCGCCCGCCCGCACGCACGCACGCACGCACATACACACACACACACGCACGCACGCATGCGCACACACGCACACACGAACGCACGCACGCACGCATATATACATATAGGCCTATATATATATATATATATATATTAGTAA
>NW_014591962.1:0-862 GCF_000485595.1 Priapulus caudatus | reverse complement strand
TATATATATATATATATATATACATCGCTCGCTCTCTCTCTCGCTCTCGCTCTCTATCTCGCTCTCTCTTTCTCTCTCTCTTTATACGCCGCCGTAACATCAGCCGGCTGTGTAATTATTTGAGAACAGTAATGAGATGGGAGTATCACTTGCAATTGTCGGTCTCGTGGCAGAGTCGCGGGCGAGCGTTGATGACTGTGATGCCTCCCTCCTCTCCCTCCCCCTCCTCTCCCTACTTCTCCTCTCCTTTCTCCCTCCTCCCTCCTCTCCCTCCCCCTCCTCTCCTTACTTCTCTTCTCCCTTCTCCCTCCTTCCTCTTCCCCCTCTTTCTCCTCTCCCTTCTCCTTTCCCCCTCCTCTCCCTACTTTTCTCTCCCTTCCTCCTCCCCTTCCTTCTCCCTACTTCTCCTCTCCTTCTCCCTCCCTCCTCTCCCTACTTCTCCTCTCTCTTCTCCTTCCTCCCTCCTCTTCTCTTCCCCTCCTTTCCTCACTCCTCCTTCCCTACTTCTCTCTCCTTCTCTCCTCATCCTCGTCCCCTCCTTTCCTCTCTTTTCTTCCTCCTCCCTCCTTCCTCCTTCCCTCTCTCTCTCCTTTTCCTTCCTCTTTCTCCTTTCTCCCTCCTCTCTCTCTCCCTTCCCTCCTCTCCCCTTTTCACTGCCCTTCTCTCTCCTTACCCTCCTCTCCCTCCTCCCTCTTCTCCCTCCTTCTCCTCGCCTCCCCCTCCTCTCCCTTCCTGATGATATGATGCCGCCTCTGTCCCCGCCCCACTCCCTTCCTCTCCCTCTTCCTGCTCACCTTCTCCTCCTCCCTCCTCTCCTCGTAAGATCTATGATGCCGCTTCTGCCTCCCCCTCTCCATCCTCC
>NW_014591960.1:0-863 GCF_000485595.1 Priapulus caudatus | reverse complement strand
CTATATATATATATATATATATATATATATATATATATATACTAATGTTTTATTTCCCTTGTCTTCCCCACACAGATTACGGCTGGGATGGTAAGGACTGGACAGACCTACAGACTCCCTACGGATCAGGACCCTACCAGTGGAGCGGTTACCGACGCAAGCGTGACACCAGGCGCGGCGTGCGAGACACCGAGATGTCCCAGAGCGCCTTTGTGCAGGTGTGTAAACAACAACAACAACAACAACAACAACAACAACAACAACAATGTACATAGTGCTGATGTACAGGTGTCACAGAGCGCCTTCGTGCAGGTGTGTAAACAACAACAACAACAACAACAACAACAACAACAACAACAACACCAACAACAATAACACCAACAACAACAACAACAACAATGTACATAGTGCTGATGTACAGGTGTCGCAGAGCGCCTTCGTGCAGGTGTGTAAACAACAACAACAACAACAACAACAAGATGCACAGATGTCACAGAGAGCCTTCGTGCAGGTGTGTAAACAACAACAACAACAACGATGATAACAGTAAACAACAACAACGACCATCTTGACTGTGAGCAATGCGTGCGTAAACAACAAGCGCGTAAACAACAAACGCGTAAACAACAAGCGCGTAAACAACAAGCACGTAAACAAAAAGCGCGTGAACAACAAACGCGTAAACAACAAACGCGTAAACACAGCCGCTTAAGCTAGCAGAGTCTCAGAGTAGAGATGTACAGATTACAGATTCGCAAAGTGCTTTCGCGCAGGTGTGTAAACAACAACAACAACAACGACGACGACGACGACTGTAAACAACTAGCGCGTAAACAACACGAGCGTAAACATATCGCGTAAAC
>NW_014591959.1:0-863 GCF_000485595.1 Priapulus caudatus | reverse complement strand
GGCGATTTTATGGGGATCATCTACACCATCACACACACACTACAACACACACACACACACACGACACACGACACTACACACATCAGCACACAACACACGACACAACGACACACACAACTACACACACTTACACGACACACGAGCCACACAATACAACCAACAAACACACACGTACACCGTACACGATCTTCTACCATCACAACACTGACATCTCACATACCGCAACTTACTAATCTTTAATATATATATATATATAAATAGTACTACTTATTATATGTTGCGGCCTTATGCATCGATCACCATGATATATATAATCAGGTTAATGCTAAGTAACGAATATTCTAATACTATTACCATGTTAACTGATCACGTTCGTATCCACCAAGCTACATTGATCAGCTATAATGCTTCACATATACAGGAATCTGATCATTCACCATTATCACGTCAAAGTCATTCTCTAACATCAATACGAGCCGTAATGATCACTCGCGGCGATGATTACCCCTCGATGATGCACCAGTTAATGAATATAATATACAATAATAAATATCGTAAATCAAAGTGAGTAATAAAAGCAAGTGAAGGATGTGACGTACTAGCTCGAGCAAGCAGTTGCTGTGTCGGTTCGGATAGACGACCATCTCTGACAGGTCCGTGTGTATGATCAATTCTAGCGGCAATTTCTGCTCCATGTCGGTGTGCAGCGCCACCTGGTTTGCGATCCGCTTTAGTTTCGCTTCACTCTTCACCGATGCTATGTCGCCGACGGCCAAACCGATCTGCAAACGAGAATAGCAAGCATTCATAAAGATCGCATGTGTGTGTATGCGCACGCACTCGCGCACATGCGCGCGCATGTA
>NW_014591958.1:0-863 GCF_000485595.1 Priapulus caudatus | reverse complement strand
GGATGGGGTGACGGAGCGGGTGGGATGGGGTGGGTGGGATGGGGTGACGGAGCGGGTGGGATGGGGTGGGGTGACAATTAAAGCGGGGTTGAGATGAGGTGTCGGGATAGAGGGAAGGGTGGAGCGGATGGGGTGCGATGGGGTTACGGGGCGTGCAGGATGGGATGGGGTGGGATGGAGCGAGCGAAGCAGTGCAGTTAATGTAGTAAGCAGCTGCGCAGGCTGCGTACTACATTAGCCAGGTAAGCGGTAATACAGAGACCATAGAGTCTCCATATAACAGAGGTCAGTCCGTCACTGATGCAGTAACGAGGGAGTTGATATAGTGACCAGTCAGTAACAATAACAAGTGAGTCAGTAATACAGTGACCAGTTAGTAACAATAACAAGTGAGTCAGTAATACAGTGACCAGTTAGGAACAATAACAAGTGAGTTAGTAATACAGTGACCAGTTAGGAACAATAACAAGTGAGTCAGTAATACAGTGACCAGAGTGACTGAGTCAGTATAACAGTGACAGATGAGTAAGTAACATAGTGACCAGAGTCAGTATAACAGTCGTTAGTGACTCGCAATTACGAGTCATTAAAGCCATTTCAAGCCACTGGTTCGCGAAGCCCTGCACGACATTTTCTGCACACGCGAGGCTGAGGCAACATCAGCATCCGATCACAGCAGCTCATCATGGCTGAGTGCGCCGCATCCGATAGCTGACAACAGACGCAGACACCGTAGCACGCTAACAGAACATGCACACACACACACAACACACACACACACGACACACACACACACACACACACACACACACACACACACACACACACACACACACACACACACACACACACACACACACACA
>NW_014591957.1:0-863 GCF_000485595.1 Priapulus caudatus | reverse complement strand
CTGTAAGACTGTTTGAAATGGTTACTTTTACCTGTCGCTATCTCTCTATCGTGGAAAGCAATGCAGCGCATCTTGAGGCATTGAGCTGGCGTGCTGGGAGATGGTGGTGTGGGGATGGATGCCCTTACAGCAGCAGCAGCCGCAGTAGCAACAACAGCAGCAGTAGTAGTAGCAGTAGCAGCAGCCGCAGCAGCAGCAACAGCAGCAGCATCAACAGCAGCAACAGCAGTTGCAGCAGCAGCACCACCACCACCAGCAGCAGCAGCAGTATCATCATCAGCAGCAGCAGCAACAGCAGCAGCAGCAGGCGGAAGAAAGAGGCAAGGTTGCGATATATATATATATATATATATTATATTATATTATATATTATTTATATTATAGATATTATATATAGCGGGCGGACAGACGGACGGACGGACGGACGGCCAGACAGACAGACAGACAGACAAGAGTCGAGCGCAGTTTCAGCGCGCGTGCAAACAGCGAGTAAACCTCACCTCGTGTAATTATTGCTGAACACTGCCCCCCGCGGCGGCGGCGGCGGCGTGTATGGCGGAGAGATGAAAGGAAGGAAGGATTCACGGACGCGGATGCTTGATGAGATAGATGATGAGGAGCAAGGTCGGCTTCCTCTCGCTCTCTGCCTCCGCGCGCGCGTGTGTGTGTGTGTGTCGGTGAACTACAAAGCCACCACTGATGTGCGAACGTGTGAGAGAGAGGGGGAGGTGAGCGCGAGCGAGAGAAGCAAGAGAGAGAGGGGGAGAGAGAGTGAGTAAGAGAGATAGAGAGCGAGAGAGCGCGAGAGAGAGGAAGAGAGGAGAAAGAGGGAGAGAGAGAGAGAGAGAGAGAGAGAGAGAGAG
>NW_014591956.1:0-863 GCF_000485595.1 Priapulus caudatus | reverse complement strand
ATATATATATATATATATATATATATACGGCACAGCAAACGTAATAACAAATTCAAAGCAGCAGGCTGTACATTGTGTGTGCGGGCGTCACTTGCTACACATTTGGCGTCGACGTGTGCGCGCGCGTTCATTGGTCGGCTGATTTGCCGTCTCGGTGACTGGCGCAGCTGATTGGTTGGCCGACGCGTGTGTGATTGGGCCGACAGCGGGTCTTTGTAGGGCGCGCGCGGCGACGCTGCCGCTCTCACCTCGTCATCCTCCTGCTCGTCCTGCTGCTCATGTGTGTATGTGTGTGTGTGTGTGTGTCGTCACGACACGGAGACTGTGCGCAGCAGTAGCAGCAGCAGCAGCAGCAGCAGCAGCAGCAGCAGTAACAGGAGTGGCAGTAACAACAACAACGACAGCAGCAGCAGCAGTAGCAGCAGCAACATCAGCAGGAGCAGCGGCAGCGGCAGCAGTAGCAGCAGCAACATCATCAGCACCAGCAGCGGCAGGAGCAGCGGTGTCGACATTCGTTTGCGTGTAGCAAGCGGCGGTGACGACGACGATGACGATGGTGCAAGGTGGTGCGTTGTTGGATGTGCGATGACACAAACACTGCTGCTGCTGTCGCGTGCGTGCGTGCGTGCGTGCGTGTTCGTGCGTGTTCGTGCGTTAGTGTTTGAATGACGTCGCCGTATGTCTGTGACAGGATGCCAGTGATACGTGTCTACACATCTCCCTTCATCAGGTAACGCTGGGGAGAGAGAGAGAGGGAAAGAGGGAGAGAGAGAGAGAGAGAGAGAGAGAGAGAGAGAGAGAGAGAGAGAGAGAGAGAGAGAGAGAGAGAGAGAGAGAGAGAGAGAGAGAGAGAGAGAGAGAGA
>NW_014591955.1:0-863 GCF_000485595.1 Priapulus caudatus | reverse complement strand
ACTGTGTAAATATATAGTATTAGTATATATTTAACTGTATATTTATATATATATTTATAACTATATATAACTATATATATATAGTATATTTATAACTAATAACTAATAGTAACTAATAACTACCTAACTAATAACTATAACTATAGTAACTAATAACTAATCTTATATTTATTAGCTAGTATAACTAACTAGTATAAATAACTTGTATAAATAACTAATAGTATATTTATTAGCTAACTAACTAATAACTATAATAACTAATAACTAATAGTATATTTATAACTATATATTTAACTGTCACTGCGTGCACAGCACACGGCCCCTGCGTATATATATTTCAAGTGCCTGTGAGTATTACTATTACTTTTGTATTACTAGTAGTAGTACGAGTACGGAGTAGTACTAGTAGACAGGGCTATGATAATCCAATACTAGCATATGGCCGTTTCTTATAGTGACGTACGTTAGAGGCTTAGAGCCCGGTTAAAGCGGCAGAAATCCAAAAAGTGTATTTTTGAGGTTGTACTTGGTAGCTGTCTTGTCTTGATTCTGCATCGAAATATGCTCATAATCACCTCCGACAATCACCTCTCAGGCTCTCATAATACCTCCGATAATCACCTCACCACCAATATGACATCACATTGTGTAGTGTCATTGTCATTGTCAATGACAATCACAGGCACTTGTCCCAGAGTGTCTCAATAAAAAATTAATGCTAAATAAACACTAAATGTATTTACTCCCGAAGTCTTAATGTTTCTGTACTTTCTTTCGCCTATTATTGCCGATAATCATCTGTAAGTGCCGTTCAAATGCTTGTCTGCAACACATATAGGTGCACTGCATGCACGCTGGTGGCC
>NW_014591954.1:0-863 GCF_000485595.1 Priapulus caudatus | reverse complement strand
CCTGGTTGTCCTTATTGTGCGCATGCTAAGGAAAGATTAACTGAGGCAGGGTTAGAGTACGAGGAACTCATCTTGGGAAGAGATTATACTGACCGGACATTACGAGCAATCTCAGGAACGAGCAATGTACCACAAATTTTTATAGATGGTGATTTGATTGGTGGATCAAATGATTTAGACGAATGGTTTGACTCATAGCGCAAGCCTATACGTATTTTCCAGTTAATGGCTTTTCATTACTGTGGGCAACTTCCATCAGGTGTTCGATATCTCTTAGGCAAAGCCGTGCTTGTACAGCTATTTCCTTTCCCGTATGCGTGATGGTCACGCTTTTATTGGTACGATCTACAAGTTGAGTACCAAGCAGTGATTCAAGTTCCTTAATTGCGACACTAAAAGCAGACTGAGAGACAAAGCTCGCTTTAGCCGCTTTACCAAAGTGCTGATGTTTTCTAGTGCAACGAAGTAATGCAATTGCTTTATCGTAGGTAGTTTCATGCTAGCTATTTTATAGGATATAACAATAGTAACAATCTATTTTACAGAATACTAGAAAATAGATAGACTTCTCACATCGCTATATACACTGCCTAACAGCAGTCAAGTAGCCTACGTTACGAATATAAATTGATGAGATGATAAAAATGTTTGAAAATAAAGAAGGTCAACGTATACCTGATGTTACATTCCGAATTTATAAGAATAGTGCTTGGGTTGATGTTACCAGTGCAGAACTATTCGATGGAAAAAACGTAGTGGTATTTTCACTACCAGGAGCCTATACGCCCACCTGCTCTTCTGCACATGTGCCACGTTTTAATCAATTACACTCTGTACTGTCCGCTAATGGTGTTGATGATATT
>NW_014591953.1:0-863 GCF_000485595.1 Priapulus caudatus | reverse complement strand
TGTGTGTGTGTGTGTGTGTGTGTGTGTGTGTGTGTGTGTGTGTGTGTGTGTGTGTGTGTGTGTGTGTGTGTGTGTGTGTGTGTGTGTGGTGTGTGTGTGTGTATGTGTGTGTGTGTGTGTGTGTGTGTGTGTGTTTGCGCGCGTACGTGTGCGAGGTATAACAGATACTTAGAAGACCAAAGGCGCATCGACGTATAAACATACAAGAGCCATACAAGTGAAAAATCAACAGAGCAAATCCCAAGAAAGCATTAACGTTTCATATCATTACTTCGCTAAGATTTCACATGAAAACCCATCAGTACAAACCACGCAACCAAACACGCAGGATGAAACAGTAAGACAAAGGACACACGCACGTGCACTAACCTGCTCACACACGTGGCTCTCTCACATGAACCGCCGAAATATTACTCTCGCGCCCTCCCTTCCCTATTCTAATCTCAAATCTAATTTCCTCGTCATTCATTGCAATGTCGCAACATAACAAAAAGCTCTTCGCCCAAACACATTAACCGCGTTGCTATTTCTCGCGATTTCACGCGAGATGGTGGCGGCCATCTTGGTTGTACATTGCATCATCGCAGGATGCTGAGAGAGGATGATGATGAATTTTTTGGCAGCATCACTCTCACGGGAAGCTGAGGACTACATAATTAGCGCCGGCGCGTGTGTTAATCTCACACGTCAATTAGTGTCGACGGACAGGCGTTTGATACCATTACTTCGCAGGCTAAGATTTCACATGAAAAACCATCAGTACAAACCACGCAACCAAACACGCAGGATGAAACAGTAAGACAAAGGACACACGCACGTACACTAACCTGCTCACACACGTGGCTCTCTCACATGAACCGCCG
>NW_014591952.1:0-863 GCF_000485595.1 Priapulus caudatus | reverse complement strand
ACTCCTGATATATATATATATGTGCATATATATATATATATATATATATGTGAGCGATGTCGTATACGCGCGTACGTAGGGTTAGGCGACTGTGTGTGTGGGTTGGCGGGCGCGTATTAATCTGGTTCAATCAAGTTTCAAATTGTAAAAACATCTGAAGATATTGGTATTTTCGAAATGCGACGTCAGATATTAGTTATATTCTTCGTTATGTTATTGATCATGTTTATTTATTTTTCTCAGATGCACAGAATCTCATGCGCTCTTCCGACGCACCTAAGAGGCTCTCTGACATTGGGGATCCTAAGTACACGTCCACTCCGGTGAAGGGTACGCGACTATTCATTTCATGTAATGAGACCATGTAGTTACATAAGATGTAGTAAACGTGTACTAAAGCAGACGTTTTACACAGGTATTTGTCTTCTAAGCATTGCTGTCATTATATTAATGAAATGTAAAATAATTAGCGCCCACATGCGAAACTAACTAGTGGTGAAACTCAAAGAAACTTTTCACTAAATAGGGAGAGATGCACTGAGCGCGGTAATACCTAGTGGCCGACGAATTGCACTGCAATTATTATCCTGGTAAACGTAATAGCGCTATTGTGATTGGAAATACACATATATGTCACTAACCAGTTCTGTCTAACTGCCAGGAATATTTAATGTGAAAAGGAATACTCCTTGCAAATTGCTGAAAGTCAGGTAGTATATATACCAGGTCCACACATATATATATATATATATAATTATATTATATATATAAGTGTGTGTGTGTGTGTGTGTGTGTGTGTGTGTGTGTGTGTGTGTGTGTGTGTGTGTGTGTGTGTGTGTGTGTGTGTGTGTGTGTGTGTGTGT
>NW_014591950.1:0-863 GCF_000485595.1 Priapulus caudatus | reverse complement strand
ACCAACAGAGACACCAACAGAGATACCAACAGGGACACCAACAGGGACACCAACAGGGACACCGACAAGGACACCGACAGGGACACCGACAGGGACACCGACAGGGACACCAACATGGACACCAACAGGGACACCAACAAGGACACCAACAGGGACACCAACAGGGACACCAACAGGGACACCAACAAGGACACCAACAGGGACACCAACAGAGACACCAACAGGGACACCAACAGGGACACCAACAGGGACACCAACAAGGACACCAACAGGGACACCAACAGGAACACCAACATGAACACCAACATGAACACCAACAGGGACACCAACAGAGACACCAACAGGGACACCAACAGGGACACCAACAGGGACACCAACAGAGACAGTGACTCACCCCAGAAGACGGCATTGCAGTGCATGTGCTCGGGCGTGTACTTGAGCAGGCGGCTGCGCATGTTGTGGTCCTGCACGTAGTAGAGCGGGATCGTCTGGAAGCGACGCCAGCCGAGCGAGACGACGAGCGGATCGCGAGTCTTCAGGATGCGCCGATGCCACCGATGCTTCTTGACACGCACCTGCGCAAAAACACACAGGTACGCACGCGGTAACGAGGTGAGAGGAGAGGGTTAAGGATGCGCCGGTGCCACCGATGCTTCTTGACACGCACCTGCGCAAAAACACACAGGTACGCACGTGGTAACGAGGTGAGAGGAGAGGGTTAAGGATGCGCCGATGCCCGCACAGATACCAGGTGAGACAGGAACAGGTAGGGGAGACCCCAAGCGCGTGTTACTATCCAAAGCCATGCTCGTGATTGATAGCTGGTGCCTGTACAATGCACCCTCATTGCCCTCTCACTCTCT
>NW_014591949.1:0-863 GCF_000485595.1 Priapulus caudatus | reverse complement strand
ACAGCATCCCTCAGTAATCCCACTTCTATCACAGCATCCCTGATAGAGGTGGGATACTGACAGCATCCCACAGTATCCCACTTCTATCACAGCATCCCTCAGCATCACTCCTTGATCTCACCATCCCGTGTACATCTTAGCTCCATTCTTTATCTCAGCATTCCTTCTCCATCTCAACATTCCTCTACCTACACATCTGCTGCTGCCGTTAATGTCACACTCCAACCAGGCACCATCACCGGTGGGCGGGAACCTATCACCAACATCTGCTGTCACCATCACCCCATCACCGTCAACATCACCAGTAGGTGGGAACCTATCGCCAACATCTGCTTGTTACAATCACCCCATCACCGTCAACATCACCAGTGGGTGGGAACCTATCGCCAACATCTGCTTGTTACAATCACCCCATCACCGTCAACATCGCCAGTGGGCGGGAAGCTGTCGCCAACATCTGCTTGTTGCAATCACCCCATCACCATCACCATCACCTGTGGGCGGGAAGCTATCGCCAACATCTGCTGTCATCATCACCCCATCACCGTCACCATCACCAGTGGGCAGGAACCTATCCATCTGCTGTTACCATCACCCCATCACTGTCACCATCACCTGTGGGCGGGAAGCTATCGCCAACAACTGCTGTTACCATCACCCCATCACCGTCACCATCACCAGTGAGCGGGAACCTATCCATCTGCTGTTACCATCACCCCATCACTGTCACCATCACCAGTGGGCAGGAAGCTATCGCCAACAACTGCTGTTACCATCACCCCATCACCGTCACCATCACCAGTGGGCGGGAAGCTATCATCAACATCTGCTGTCATCATCACCCCATCACCGTCAACATCACC
>NW_014591948.1:0-864 GCF_000485595.1 Priapulus caudatus | reverse complement strand
GCCAACCCGATGAGTTCAGATAAACCCTCCGTTTTAGAATGACATATTGTGACCGTAGCATTGGCATTTAGCAGCATCATTGCAATGGGTTTACCCAAAATCGGACTACGTCCAACCACAACTGCATGTTTACCTACGATATCTATACCGTAATATTGCAATAATCGCATGATGCCAGCAGGTGTAGCAGAGCCGTAAGCGGGTTGCCTCATTGCCATCGAACCGAAACCAAGCACAGTGACACCATCAACGTCTTTTTCAATATCGATTCGATTAAAGCATTCGCGCTCATCTATTTGAGAGGGAACGGGGTGTTGTAGCAATATACCCTGAACGCGTACATCTGCATTTAATTTATCGATTTCGGCAAGTAACTCGCTGGTCGTCGTCGTTTCTGGGAGTACCACCTTGCGTGACTCTATCCCCACGCGTTGGCAAGCATTGCCCTTCATTTTTACATATGTAGCGGAAGACGGATCGTCTCCAACCAGTATTGTCGCCAAAACAGGAGTTGTACCTTGCGCTGTTTGCTTTATTGATTGCACTCGCGTAAATAACTCACCTTCTATTTGCCGAGCCAAGGTTTTTCCATCAAGAACAATTGCAGCCATTTTGTATCTTCCCGTTTTATAGTTATTCTGTAAGTTTCTAAAAATTATTGCCAATGATAATTTCAGTCATTGTAGCCATCCAGCGCAAGTGAAAATATTTGTCCATTGACAGAATCGTGCAACATGAGTTGGAATCTAGTTTAGATTTAACTCATAATACAATGATTTAACAATTAATATTAAACTTAGCACCAAGCTTTAAGCTGATTTATTCACTATCGCTCACTTGACCATCTTCAGCTTCAACACCTTC
>NW_014591947.1:0-864 GCF_000485595.1 Priapulus caudatus | reverse complement strand
TCTCTCTTACCTCTCGCCTTCTCTCTCTCTCTCACTCTTTCGCGCTATCTCCCTCCCCTCTCTCTCGCTCTCTCTTCCTCTCGTTTACTCTGAGGCGTACGAGCGTGACGTCTCCCAGATGTTTACTACCCGTCTCGGCAGATGGCGCTAGCTGGGCTACTTCCGCTGCACGCGCGGATCGCTTCGTCTGCGATATATGATCAGGAACTCGTCTGACGCGATTTTTTTTTGCGATCCCGCCGCCGCCGCCGCCGCCGCTGCCGCTGCTTCCGTCCGCCGTCGTCTGCCGTGGAATCATTTGCATGAACAGTCAGTCACGAGCAGCGTTCGAAAAATCGATCGGAATGAGCGAGAAAAAAAATCCTTTATAAGGAAAAACAGATCTGCGGGAAAAACCTCCTTCTGCGTGTATTCATCCGCCGAACCGGATGCTGTAACGCGCCTGATTTCCGGAGATTTTCCCCCGCGTCAGCATTTGTCGTTAATGAGGGGGGGGGCGCTATGTTGTAATTGAGTTATTTTATTGTTAAGCGTGTGGGTGGCAACATCTATGCTGATGTGTTCGACTGACTGACTGTCCGCGAGTTTACCTTGCCGTGACCTCGTCATCGTTTGGACACGTGACGGACACGTGCTCACTCGGCAGTGCGTACACACGCACGCACGCACGCACGCACGCACGCATGCACGCACGCACGCACGAACGCACAAAATCTCGCTCTCTCTCTCTCTTTCTCTTTCCTCCTCGCCTACTCCTTTCTCTTCTTTGTTCGCTGTCTCAATCGATCTTGTTCTTTCTGACTCTCTTCTTCCTCTTTTCTCTCTTGTATTGGTCTCTCGCTCGCTCGCTCTCTCTCTTCTACT
>NW_014591946.1:0-864 GCF_000485595.1 Priapulus caudatus | reverse complement strand
ACTGCATGAACTGTAGAGTATAAATCTTATTATTATTAATAACGATAACAATGCGTGCCAGTGGCAGAAAATACTATAAATATTATTAATAAATTGCATATTACAGGGTGTATAACCAGATGTGGGCTGAGGCCCAGGCACTGTTGAGTGATGTTATTGCTAGTGAAATGCCTGAAAAGCGGGTTAAATATGAGGTTAGTACTGTTTTAGTGTTTCGTCAGTCGTCTTGACACTAGATCAGTGGAGCTGATAGGGTCTATGTCCCCCACCCCAGGGTACTGCCGGAACGGCCGCAACTTCGCGCCAGTCCTAGCCAACGCGCAAGTCAGCAGAACTTTCGTCCAGTCGTTCCTCTGTGATTTGCCCCCGCCGCTGACCACAGCTCGGGTACGTTGTCGTGGTTGTTACGAACAGAACATTATTCTTGTGTGAGTGATAACAGCGGTGAACACTCGTTCTTGAAGAGTCCCAAAAAACCCAATAGAGAAGCTGTTTGGATGTGGTTTTCTGCTCCTTAAAAATCAGGAGAATCCAGCGAGCGTCGACCAAATTTTTGGGGATCCGCCGCTTTGCTACGCTTGTGCTGATCACTAATTTCATGTCAGGTCAGTACCGACGTCCTGAAGTGCTGTCGTGTGTGAGCGCGCCGGCGCTGTCGTTAAGATTGAAACGCTTCAAGCGTGCTGCTGGCCGATATGTTAGGCGACACCTAGACTCCCGTTAGCTCCGTGACAGGTTAGTATCGGCGGAACGGCCGGCTCATGACTCGTGTGAGGTAGAGGTAGTCTATGTTTTTTTGTTTGGTGTTATGTACCAGGAGGTCACCAGTTCCGTATACCGACCTCTAGCCAGGGCTACTTCCGC
>NW_014591944.1:0-864 GCF_000485595.1 Priapulus caudatus | reverse complement strand
ACACACACACACGCACACGACACACACACACACACACACACACACACACACACACACACACACACACACACACTGCTGTGTGTGTGTCAGCAGCAGTAATGCATGCATGCCGCTAGTAAAGCAGCTCTATTGTACGGTGCTTGCTCTGACTAATACCCATACCCATACAGAATGCTTCTGCCGCCGCGCTCAAGTGCCGTTGTTGGTGGCAGCGTTCATGGCACAATAGCGGGGCGGCGGCAGGGGGAGGGGGAGGGGGGCTGGTGTGCGACAATGAGAGACGGAGGAGGAGGAGGAGGGGGAGGGGGCTACCGTGCGACAATGAGAGACGGAGGAGAGACGGGGTGTGGAGGTAGTTAGTGATGCTAGCGCGGGGAAGTGAAGGCAGCTAGGCAAAGGAAGGGGAAGTGAAGGCAGCTAGGCAAAGGAAGGGGAAGTGAAGGCAGCTAGGCAAAGGAAGGGGAAGTGAAGGCAGCTAGGCAAAGGAAGGGGAAGTGAAGGCAGCTAGGCAAAGGAAGGGAAGTGAAGGCAGCTAGGCAAAGGAAGGGGAAGTGAAGGCAGCTAGGCAAAGGAAGGGGAAGTGAAGGCAGCTAGGCAAAGGAAGGGGAAGTGAAGCTAGCGCTGTAACACCGCCCGACAAGTGATCTCTTACCGCCATGTCGATCACCGTGGTTGCCTCCTCCTCATCATCATCCTCCTCCTCCTCCTCCTTCTGCTCCTCCTTCTCTTCCTCATCCTCTTTTTGCTGCTCGTCCTCCTTCTGCTGCTCGTCCTCCTCATCCTCCCTCTCCCCTTCTTCTCATCCTCCCTCTCCCCTCCTCCTCATCCTCCTCCTCTTCCTCGTCCTCCTTCTGCTGCTCCTCC
>NW_014591943.1:0-864 GCF_000485595.1 Priapulus caudatus | reverse complement strand
TATATATATATATATATATATATATATATATGGTAGCGTCTAGGGCCCGTCTGCGCATGCGTACAGCCATGTCATTGCTAGGCTGCTCCGTGAGTGATATCGGGCCGTGTATTATTTCTGCGCATATTAGCAAAAGACTCTCGCCTCGGCACGCATTCCGAATATATTTACATAAGATTTACATCACATTTTGTCCCCCATGCCGCACACACAGGCGCAAGCACATTAGCGTCAAATTCGCGTTTAATTAATACGAACGCTCGATACGGAACAAACGCGGCTCGGCCGAGATTTAATAAGTTACGGCGCTATAACCATCAGAGAAAACCTCCCGGATTCTACGTGGAAATTCGTCGTTAACGTATTTAGAGCCCCCACAGAGACAATCTCCCGTCTTCGGTCGTCGTTTCATGTACGCGTATAATTAAAGATGGCGGAGCGCGTGTGTCAAGTCAGACTCGGTAAACAAAGACGTCACTATGCTAATGCTCGATAATCTACACGCAGGAGATAGAGAAGAAGAGAAGAGAAGAAGATAGAGAGAGGAGTCGTCTGCGATGTGACGGAGTGTTAATTCTAACCTCCTTGTTATCAGCGATCAGATCGCGTAGTGTCTTCGCCAGCCGCTTGAGGCGCTGCAGTTCCGGGTCGAGAAGGTGGATCTTGCGCTGCAGCGCCACCATGATGCCGGTTTTCTCCGCTAGGGTTTCCTCGAGCGATAGCAGACGCTGAAGGTCATCGTCGTGACCTTCCACGAGGATCGCGTGGCTGTAGAAGGAGATGTACAGAGAGATGCAGCTGTCATAGTTATGAATGATCTCTTTTGCTCCACCCTTCTCTCTCTCTCTCTCTCTCTCTCTCTCT
>NW_014591942.1:0-864 GCF_000485595.1 Priapulus caudatus | reverse complement strand
ATTGTAATGTGGATGGTAATGTGCGTTAGATGTGGATAACCGGAGGGATAGTCTCCTCGTAAAGGTCAGAAGGTCACCCCTATCCGGCCCCGATATCACTGACCGTTAACATCCATACTTGGAGCGTATTTCACAATATATTTCGAATATGAATACGGTGAGTCTATCCATCCCTTCCTGGGATATAACAACGAATGCATATATTATCCGTTAATCCCGAATAATACAAGCTAATGCTACGCCAAGGTCTTCATGAAAGGAAAATGAAGACCACGAACAATGAAATTACGGTCTGTAGGGAATCGATACGGTATGTGTTGCCGTTTTACAGCCCCCTATAAAACTGTTATTGCTCGAGCTCACTCACACATACGAAGTCATTGCCCATTTACCGCGTGCAAAATGTAGATGCGCAATAATTAACGATAATTACCATCCAAGAGTGCCCACTATACGCTTTATTGGAAAAACCATTCGATATTTGACGAAGTTTACTGGACACGACTAATTAAACCGACGAGAAAGATTACACTGCGCCGTCGTGCACTCTACCAATTGAGCCCCAGTGTGGCAGCAGCAGTAGCACTCCGCTGCTGCTAGCGGCTAAAAGGCAGTGGACAGGTGTTTTCAAGCAACGATGCAAAATACATGTACGTATGCACCAATTAGCAGCAGACAAAAGAAACACGACGGAAGGACCGATCAATCCGGAATCGATGCTTGGCAACAAAATGCTCGGCCTCCAACGAAGTTCCTGCACACTGCTGCTCGAAGCCACAATACAATGGCAACCGCGCGCGCGCACGCACACGCACACGCGCACACGCACAGGAACACGCATAGGCACACGCACACGCACACACG
>NW_014591941.1:0-865 GCF_000485595.1 Priapulus caudatus | reverse complement strand
GATGATACCAATAAAGTATCTAAGCGTGATATCACATTAAGCGAAGCTTCAGGAGATAATGTTGCCGTCTCTAACGGTGTTAAAAAGGGGGATGTAGTTGTCACTGGGGGCTTAAGTGCTTTACAAGTTGGCATGGTGGTAAAGCCAATAGCAGCGGTAGGACAATAATCGCATGAACCTTGCAAAATTTGCGATAGAAAAACGCGTCGTCAGTGCTTTGTTAACGCTATTGATATTACTGGGTGGTTACCTTGCTTATGTCTCATTGCCCCGTTTCGAGGATCCTGAGTTCATTGTTAGGCAAGTACAAATAATTACACCGTATCAAGGTGCTAGTGCTGCCGAAGTGGCTGATGAAGTCACTGATGTTATAGAAAACGCAGTGCAGCAATTGCAAGGGGTCAAAGAAGTTAAATCAATTTCTTCTATCGGGTTGTCAGAAGTCACTGTTGAATTTACCATAGCGTCGACTAAAAAACGCCCACAGTTGAATCAAAAATTTCACTCAATTGCGAGCTAAAATCTCAGATATTCAGCGTTGGTTGCCGTCTGGCTCAATACCTACTGTTTATGATGATTTTGGCGATGTTTACGCGCTATATTTTGCTCTTACTGGTGACGGTTATTCGCTTTCTGAAATAAAAACTTATGCCAAATCTTTACAAAAGGAACTGGTATTGGTTGATGGTGTTTCTAAGGTCTTAATAACGGGTGACCCTCAAGAAGTCATCTATGTGGAATATAATCCGTCTAGGTTGACTCAGTTAGGTTTTTCATCCGCTCAAATAGCTCAATTGCTGCAAGGGCAAAGTTTGGTCACTTCCGCGGGTAGCGTAGATGCAGGCAATATTCGTTTAACTATTCG
>NW_014591940.1:0-865 GCF_000485595.1 Priapulus caudatus | reverse complement strand
GTGTGTGTGTGTGTGTGTGTGTGTGTGTGTGTGTGTGTGTGTGTGTGTGTGTGTGTGTGTGTGTGTGTGTGTGTGTGTGTGTGTGATTACGTAAATAGTCTCATATATACGTATAAGCCATATGTTGCAACGATGAATAGTAATCACGTTTTTATTTAAAAAAATAAGAGAAGAAGAAATGACGTGACGCGCAAGATTTGGGCAATTTATGTTAATTATATTAAAAGAGTAATTAAGCATACATGTTTCATCTTACCGCCTACATTGCAACGCACTAGATCCACTCTCTCTATACAGTTAAACAATAAACAAGCGTGTACGTACACACGCAGCTATACATATTTACACGAAGCACCGTAACGTTTGCAACACAGACACGCTGCTACGAAGGCCGTCTAGTAATAATAATAATAATAATAATAATAATAATAATAATAATAATAATAATAATACTAATAATAATAAACCTCATAATAATGAGATTATGATGACGGTGGAGAGGACGACGATGATGATGATAATAACAATAGCAATTATAATGATAATAATAATTATAATATTAATAAAATGATAGTATTGTTTTAATAACAATGATTTACACGTACACGCACGCACCAGCACGCATACGCATACGCGCACGCACGCACATGTTTAAGCACGTACGCATACGCATATACGCATGCATATGCACATATATAAGCACATACCACACATACACCGCTTTAGGCTTTATCAGCATATCTAGACGTGTTTGTATGTGCTATATCTAGTACAGAAACACAATCAGAATAAATCATACAGTTACACGCAGCACGCAGCAAACACACACGCGCACAGTGAAAACACAGGGCAGTTTGCTGACGTC
>NW_014591939.1:0-865 GCF_000485595.1 Priapulus caudatus | reverse complement strand
AGAAATGGCTACACGTTCTAATGCATTATTTAATAACGAATAAATAATGGGATTACGCTCTAACAATGTCACCTGACACCCTAAGCTCGCCAGCACAAAAGCGTCTCTGCCTAAACCTGCGGTTGCATCAACTACGGTTGCCTGCGGTATTTTTTTAAACCGATTGCTTTGGCTAAATCTTGTCCTTTGCCGCCGCCATATAAACGTCGATGTCTACTTTTTCCTTCTAAGAAGTCCACATAAACTGCGCCTTGATTTTTAACTTTGCAGGAACGCAGTTCAAGACGATCAGCATTGAGGTACAGGAGATAATCACAGCAGGAGTCTTGCATAAAAAGTGCAAGGTCTTGAGGTAAAATGAAAGGAGAACTTATGTGTTTAGATAGATTAGCTAAACGTGTCGTATCACTGTCTTCACTGCCACTGACAATTATGGATGGTGAAATATCTAGCATAGAAAATCAATAGTGCGGTGGTGGTGGTTCAAGCACATCAGCTTCATTCTCACCTTCTGATTTCAACATTTTTTCAGCCACATGCATCAGTTGCTTTTCTAATATTTCAATTTTCGTTTGCTGATGATGAACTAAACGACTTAATACCTGAATCGTATCATCTTGCTCTGTATACAATATCTCAAGTTTCATGATTCTGTCATTAAGGTCTTCCATAGTGTTTCCAATTTAACCTCAACAAAAGCATAATTACTCGCGATGCCAAGTAACTATACTTTTGCTCTAATCCGGTGTTTGTCAAGACAGCGACCTGTTTTGACAAAAGTACTTACTTATTCCGATCAGCCGCAATGCGCAAACGCAAAGCATTTAGCTTAATAAAACCAGCTGCATCTTTTTGATCGTATGAG
>NW_014591938.1:0-865 GCF_000485595.1 Priapulus caudatus | reverse complement strand
CTCTCTCTCTCTCTCTCTCTCTCTCTCTCTCTCTCTCTCTCTCTCTCCGTCTTCTCTCTCTCTCGTCTCTCGTCTTCTCTCTTTCTCTTTGCCCCCCCCCTCCTCTCTCTCCATCTCTCTCGTGTCGCACGCGTCTCGCCTTGCCAAACGAGACAGACAAATAACCACCACGCATCGCAAAACATTTAAGCTTCTCAATAAACAAAAATCTGCGCTTCGTAACTTCGCACGAAAATGACGAGAACAGAGCGACATACGAGTCGGCGACGCACCACGCCATAGCGATGGCCGTACACTAGCTCTAGTACTATAGCCCTAACATATAGGCTGACCATACTAGCCTGACCGAGCTCTACGACTGTTTCACAACGTAGTGAGAACCGAGAAGGTAATTTGTGGTTACGCGTACACGAGCTCACTGGCCCCTTCCGATGAGAAAATCACAAGAAGCATTTCTTATAAGGAGAAAATACATACGAACCTACATCACCTATCAAACGCATCTGTATCGCCTAATAAAATACAGATGAAACGCCGGTAGAGTAACTCCTTCTCTACGCCACACGCAACGTCACCACACGCACGCCACTGCCGCGAACAAACACGCCAAGACATAGCAGAGAATGAACGTACTTACCCCCCAGTATCCACCGCTTCTACATCAGCGCAACCTTCACCGTCAACGGAGCAACAAATGGCACAAACTCCACCGGCAAGACACCGCGGTGGTATAGCCCGCCCGACCAGGCTCCTCTACTCAATATTTCACGTCTGTTCTCGCCACGTATAGTGAGAAGCGAGAATGTAACTTGCGGCTACCGCGGTCGCTCGCTGCCCCCTACTCAACAGATAGAGAAGCCTACAC
>NW_014591937.1:0-865 GCF_000485595.1 Priapulus caudatus | reverse complement strand
TAATAGAAACGACAAGCCTATATTTGTTTCCCGCTATGTTGAAAACAACACGGCTATTTTTGAGAATGCTTGCTGAGCGGAACTGCTCTTTGATTTCTTGAGGAGTTGACCACTCTGCTTTCATTGCTTCAGCATGCCATGCTTCTAGTGGCGATTGGGAATCAGCGTATCCTGATGATGACTCCCAAAACTCTTTTAGTGTCCTTTTAGCAATTACTCTCATGGCTGAGAGTATACAACGATACCACAATGGGATCAAGGTATAGAAAGCCTCTTCTGATCGCGGTTTTCTTAGAACAAGTAGTGAGTTTAGTAGTATGATCAGTTATAGCAACCAGCATTACTGTAATAGCCATTACTATAAAGAAGCTCTCTTATGAAATTCTATAACCGCGAAAAAGAACTCCAGAAACTCCACACCATTGAGGAGCAAGCACGATCGCACTCGCAAATGACCGTCATGGTGGGTCGTAGACGTATAGGCAAAACGAAGTTGATTAGAAAAGCCTATCCGCTGAGCGTGTATTTATTTGTCTCCAAAAAAAATGAAACCCTGTTATGCGATGAATTGTAGAAATTATTCAGCAGCAGTTACAGATTAAAATTCACGGTCGCTTTAGCCAATTCAGTGCATTGTTTGAATATTTACTCGAACTCGCCAAAACACAGCACTTCACTTTAGTCATTGATGAATTTCAGGATTTTTTAGCCGTCAATCCAACCATCTATGCCGACATGCAAAACCATTGGGATACTTACAAAGAAGACACCCGTATAAATCTGCTATTGAGTGGGTCCACCTACTCTTTAATGAAGAAAATCTTCGAAGATAAAAGGAGCCGTTATTTGGCCGCGCTAATCACCG
>NW_014591936.1:0-865 GCF_000485595.1 Priapulus caudatus | reverse complement strand
AATCGCTATATTAACAGGAGTGTCATAATAAATACTATAATATAGACTATATTATAGACTATATAAATAATATTAAGTCTTTATAAAATAGACTATATAATATAGACTCTATATTATGACACTAGCACCTGATATTAGTACGTTCATATAGTATTCGCATGCTATCCGGTAAACCGGAAAAACCGGAAATCTTTGTTTGGCATAACGTTACTAAGATCAGATATGAAATCGGATAGTGATCAGATTTTAATTAAATAGTAATCAGGTAGGATTTTATGTTCGGATTGATCGAAGTTTTTACCAACAGAACTCAGAGACTCCTTTCAACCATACTAGATGAAGTGTTGCTATTGCTGCTCTTTGTTGTTTTTGTTGTTGTTGTTGTTGTTGTTGTAGTCGTTGTGTCTGTTTTTATGTTGTCGTTGTAGCTGTTATTGCTCTTGCTACACATTTCAGCGCTAGCTGACCGAATGCACTTCCTTTGTTGCCACCATGAAATCCTAAGCGTATCTATTAAACTCCGCATAACAGCACTTGTATAGCAACCGGTGGCCACACACACAGACACACAGAGAAAGTGAACCTACACCTGCACTGCACGCATGAGGACCACTTGACATACTCGCATAGCTTATAATATCTCGTATATGCTGTCGAGCTGCATGCATATGTGCATCCTCGTGTGTCCGTGTGATTGTAATCGCAGCGCGGAACTATCAGGAATGGCAATCGATCGAGAGAACAACGGAGAGCGGTTTCACAGAGGGAGAAGGTGAACTACAGCGAGAGAGATAACGTGAGAGAGAAAGAGTGTGAGGGAGAAGGAGAGAGGGAAAAAAGGGAGAGACGAGGGGGGAGAACGAGA
>NW_014591935.1:0-865 GCF_000485595.1 Priapulus caudatus | reverse complement strand
GCGTTCTTTTTTCTTTGCTTGTGCTCTTGCAATGGCTTGTGCTATTGCTGCTTTTTTGTTGTCTTTTTCACTGCCGGCGTTATCATTGTTTTTACTTTTTTAGTAGCTCACGTTTTTTGCGTAGCTTTTCTTCACGTAAACGTTTTTGTTCTTCTATACGTTGTTGATGTGCTTCGTGTCGTTGGCGTGCGATATCTGATGCTTTGCGTTCGCGCTCTTGTTGCCAGATATTGGTTTTTGCAAAACGATAATATTGTACCAGCGGTATGTCACTAGGACATACATAAGCACAGCAACCACATTCTATACAATCAAATAAATTATGTTCGACTAGTCGGTCGGTATTTCTGCTGCTGGCATACCAATATAATTGTTGCGGCAGAAGACGTGCTGGACAAACATCAACACATTTACCGCAACGTATACACGGTAAATGGTTTGGGTTTTGTTTGTTTTCGTCTTTTGCGGTTACTAATAAGCAATTGCTTGCTTTTACTACAGGTACATTATCGTTGGTGATAGAAAAACCCATCATTGGGCCGCCCATAATAAGTTCATCACTATTGTCGTTATAACCACCGCAATATTCGATACATTCACGCATCGGTGTGCCGTTTAATACTTCGACATTTTGTGGCTGTTTAACACCATGACCGGTTACGGTTGTAATGCGCGAGATTAGTGGTTCAGCAAAATAAACAGCACGATAAATTGCGTAAGCAGTGGCAACGTTATGCACGAGAACACCAAGTTCAGCAGGGTAGCGTTTAACAGGGACTTCCTTACCGGTTACGATTTTTATTAATTGTTTTTCGCCGCCGCTAGGGTAAATGGCCGGAATAATTTTTATGCTGAAGAAATCAGT
>NW_014591934.1:0-865 GCF_000485595.1 Priapulus caudatus | reverse complement strand
TATATATATATCAGGAGCGTATAATGACAAAAAAATTTTAGTCATTATTTTTGTCATTTTTGTTGTCATTTTCATCATTTTTGTCATTTTTGTCATTGTCATTTTGTCAAAATAATTGTCATTATACGCTCCTGATATATATATATGGATAGACGAGTTTGGACGTGATTTTCACGTGTCCGCCTAAACTTCGTATTACTTTGTCGATAATCATTATTTTTACACAGAGCGTCAAGATTAAAAAAAAAAACTTTTTGACCCAAAAATCACAGCAAACGATCTTCAGCCACGGATGACGGCAAAGTCTGAGCAGATGTCACGTGACGTGAGCAGCGCTCGCGATTGATGGAACGCTGAGATGTGAAGCGACAGCAGCGCCGATGCGGCAGAATTCTCAACCAATCCGCCTCGCGAGTACTAATCCACATATAAACCTTTATCTTTGTCTATCTTAAATCGATATTTATATATCGACCAGTGGTTTGCTACGCGGAAACAGAAGAAAGAGGTATATCGTCAGTGATTTTTCTACTACAAAAATGTTTTTTGTGAGCTAGAGTCAAATTTCTCTGCTATGATGGATAGTGATGGCCTATCGTCACAGCTTACGAGGTTATAAAAACCCACTTTAGTTTTTTATAGACGCATCGCGCTTAACCTATAAATATCACACGTGAGTGATTGCACGCACACACGCTCTCACGCGCGCACGCACACACACGCACATACCCTCACTCACGCGCGCGCGCGCACACACGCACATGCTCTTACTGACACACGCACGCACACGCAGACAAGCACACACTCTCACGCCTCGCACACAAACGCGTACACACACGTACACACACACACGCACACACGACAC
>NW_014591933.1:0-865 GCF_000485595.1 Priapulus caudatus | reverse complement strand
ACACACACACACACACACACACACACACACACTGTCACACACACACACACACACACAGACATATATCTTGATCAGGAGTGAATAATAATAGAATATGTATATGTATGTGCGCGCGCCCAATTACGAGGAAAATTGTATATACGGTGATGCAAGAAGATTCTATGGTTTTGCAATGTCCTGAGCATGCGCTGTGCAACCCTATTTCCGCAGATATATCCAATAGCACACACGCGCACGAACACACGCAGCACGCACGCACGCACATATACACACACAGCACGCACGCACGCACGCACGCACGCGCACATGGGGGAGGGCGCCGGGGAGGGGGGGCAGCGTGTGGGCGGCTGCTAACCTGCTGTTCTTCCAATAACGATCTCACACGTGTGCAATAATCCAGCAGCTATTATGTACACGTTGCTTACACGCACACGCGCAGACGTATATATATATATATATATATAAATGTGCGGGTACTTGCCCGTGTTAGGTTTACTGTGTTGTAACCCTAACCCTATATACATGGATACTCGCTCCTATAACATTTACCTGAGAAGCATTTCCCTGAAGATTTATGCTAGATGACTTTGAAACCTTGGTGTGTCTCTTGCAATCAGCGTTTAATTACGTTTAATTACGTGGCATAGTGTAGATGAATGAGAATGACATCGTGTGATGTGCAGCAGCGTCGGAGGCGGCAAGGTAACACCAGTCACCTGGCAGGTAACACCAGTCACCTGGCAGGTAACACCAGTCACCTGGCATGATGGCTGGGATTCTCACGTCAAAGCCTTGCACTCTCTCTCTCTTTCTTAATCTTGCTTTCTCTCTGTGTCTTTCTTCCTCTCTCTCTATCTCTCTCTCT
>NW_014591932.1:0-865 GCF_000485595.1 Priapulus caudatus | reverse complement strand
ACACACGACACACACACACACACACACACACACACACACACACACACACACACACATTCACAGGCACACACCTGCACCATCGCACCACGAGAGGCACCACGCGGTGCCAATACACGCCGGCAACACTTAAGCGCACGTGCTTCTCGGCCCAGCAGCCCAGCAGGCATATAGACTTACGTGCACGGCGATAAGTGCTTTTGCAAGATAAATATTTGGAAATCTCGCGCAATTGGGCTGTCAATCGTGCGCCCTGCCTCTCCGCCGCCCCGCCGCACCGCCGTGCCGCCGTACACACGCAGAAGAAGCCAGCCGACATGCAACATGGCGCCGCTGATCCCTGCTGCTGCTGCTGCTATTCCCTGCTGCTGCTGCTGCTGCTGCTGCTGCTGCTGCTACTGCTGTCGGCGGTTACGTCACGACAATGCACCTCCACTACGATCCTAATGGCTGCTATATATCCTAAGACTACTAATACTGCTAATACTGCTAATACTACCCTCCTTCTGGCGTAGAACAGCGTGTGAACACTCTCCACGCTCCGTACAGCAGCAGCTATAGCGTATAAATAAAGTATTGTGCAAGTCATGCCTGAGGACGAGGGCAACATTGATATTCGATGTTCGCAAAACTCCATGCTGCGCTATAAACCCGCCGATAATTGTGTTGTTGCATGTAAAATCAGCAATACGTATGGGAGTAGAACCCCCCTAAAAAACTACTTCCAACGTTAAAAATCCAACCAGCCTGGCAGCACCGCTCTGCGGGCAACATTCGTTTTTAGCGGGCAACAATGATTTTTGTTCCTGGCATGTGAACATATATATATATATATATATATATATATATATATATATATATATATATA
>NW_014591931.1:0-866 GCF_000485595.1 Priapulus caudatus | reverse complement strand
GAGTGCACTAGGGGAGGCATTATAGTAGACCACGTAAGAGGGAGTGCACTAGGGGAGGCAATAGCGGAGAACACGTAAGAGGTAGTGCACTAGGGAAGACATTAGAGGAGAACATCTAACAGGGAGTGCACTAGGGAAGGCATTAGAGGAGAACACGCAAGAGGGAATGCACTAGGGGAGGTATTAGAGGAGAACACGTAAGAGGAAGTGCACTAGGGAAGACATTAGAGGAGAACACGTAAGAGGGAATGCACTAGGGGAGGCATTAGAGGAGAACACGTAAGAGGGAATGCACTAGGGGAGGCATTAGAGGAGAACACGTAAGAAGGAATGCACTAGGGGAGGCATTAGAGGAGAACACGTAAGAGGGAATGCACTAGGGAAGGTATTAGAGGAGAACACGTAAGAGGGAGTGCACTAGGGAAGACATTAGAGGAGAACATGTAACAGGGAGTGCACTAAGGGAGGCATTATAGTAGACCACGTAAGAGGGAGTGCACTAGGGGAGGCAATAGAGGAGAACACGTAAGAGGGAATGCACTAGGGGAAGTATTAGAGGAGAACATGTAACAGGGAGTGCACTAGGGGAGGTATTAGAGGAGAACACGTAAGAGGGAATGCACTAGGGGAGGCATGAGAGTAGAACACGTAAGAGAGAGTGCACTAGGGGAGGTATTAGAGGAGAACATATAAGAGGGAGTGCACTAGGGAAGGCATTAGAGGAGAACACGTAAGAGGGAATGCACTAGGGGAGGTATTAGAGGAGAACACGTAAGAGGGAATCACTAGGGAAGGTATTAGAGGAGAACACGTAAGAGGGAGTGCACTAGGAAAGGCAATAGAGTAGAACACGTAAGAGAGAGTGC
>NW_014591930.1:0-866 GCF_000485595.1 Priapulus caudatus | reverse complement strand
CGAACATTATGCGCAGCATTAACCAGATCTTTGAACGGTTGTTCGAAATTTTTAGTGAGATAAATCCTCCAGTGCCTAGTATCTATATCAAGTCGTTGTAAGAGATTAGGAAGATGGTCTGGGATATATCCTTTTTTGTCTTCGCGTATGACACGGCGATTCCAGTCAATCAATTCAAGATAATTAGACGGATTAAATGGTATCCCATCGGGCATGTTTTCTCTAGGGTTGTCAGTAAAAGCAGGCAAGGTATTCGGTTGTTGATCTGGTTGATAAGGCTGCTGTGTCTTTAATGCCTGTTCAATACGCTGTTTGATTGAGGTGTGGTCAGATCTGATTTCTCAGGGCTGTATGCCATTCGCGCACGAATTGGGTTTAGGTCACATAAGCAATTAATAGAGATGCCCTTAAGGCATTTCAACAGTTGTTAATCATTTTTATCGAACTGAATTTTTCGTTTTTTTTCATGTTACAATTTCTTTTAAATGTCACTTGGGATGGGGTTTGGAAGTTATATTCATTTGAACGGATAAGCTTTTCTGCCGCAACACGGCTTCGTTCAACAACGCTAAGAAGTGCAGTAATGTGTTAATTAGCAGCTATAGAAATGGAAATGGTACACGCAATTTTTACGCAACCACAAACTAATGACTGTAACTCACTGAATAAACGTGTACTTATATAATGCTCACGTACCAATGTACGCTACGTTTCTATTTTTATTTATGCCTTGTAGCTAAAGAAATAGCGCATCACTTAAACCAAAAATAGTAAGTTATGATGAGCTCTGAGGTGGATATTAAATGGATGGAAAGAGCTATCGAGCTTGCGCGTAAAGCTGAGTCAGTTGGCGAGGTTCCTGTCGG
>NW_014591929.1:0-866 GCF_000485595.1 Priapulus caudatus | reverse complement strand
ACGTGTGTGTGTGTATGGGTGTGGGTGTGTGTGTGTGTATGTGTGTGCGCGTGTATGGGTCCGTGCGCGTGTGTATGTGCGTGCGTGCGTACGTGTGTGTGGGCCCGCGTGCATGCTCGTGTGCGTGTGTGGGTGTGGGTGTGTGTGTGCGTGCGTGCGTGCGTGCGTGCGTGCGCGCGTGTGGCTGTGTGCGTGATTGCACGTGTGAGTGAGTGCGCGTGCGTGTGTGTGTGTGTGCGTGCGCGCGCGCGTGTATGTGCGTGTGTGGGTGATGCTGATATGTGAGTATTAGCCATGTAGGGGGCTCAGCGGAGATTTGCCTCTGACACAAGAACCATACCCAACTAACCCGAATCTAGGTCAGCCATAGCAGCAGCATCAGTCAAGTATGCTGCCCCCCCTACCAGCTAGATAGCGCGAGGGAGGAGCGGGAGGCGGGAGGGAGAAGAGGGGGAAGATGGGGAGACGTAGAGGAGAGAGGGGAGGAAGAGAGAGAAAAGGTTAGGAAGAGAGGTAAGGGGGAGAAAGATAGAGAATAAGGGAGGGGAGAGGGGAGAAAGAGAGTAAAGAGGGGAGAATAATAGGGAAGAGGGGAGGCTAGGGGAAGAAGAGAGTGAAGAGGGGAGAATGATAGGGAAGAGGGGAGAAAGATAGAGAAGAGGAGAGGCTAGGGAAGGAAAGAGTGAAGAGGGGAGAATGATAGGGAAGAATGGAGAAAGATAGAGAAGAGGAGAGGCTAGGGGAGGAAAGAGCGAAGAGGGGCGAATGATAGGGAAGAATGGAGAAAGATAGAGAAGAGGAGAGGCGAGGGGAGGAAAGAGTGAAGAGGGGCGAATGATAGGGAAGAATGGAGAAAGATAGAGAAG
>NW_014591928.1:0-866 GCF_000485595.1 Priapulus caudatus | reverse complement strand
GATACAGGTATTTTTACAGGCCGTTCGCCCAAAGATAAATACATCGTGCGTGACGAAACTACCCGAGATAATTTTTGGTGGTCGGATCAGGGGAAAAACGACAATCACCCTATTACACCTGAGCAATGGGATCATTTTGAATCCTTAGTCACGCACGAGTTATCGGGCAAACGTCTGTTTATCATCGATGCTTTCTGCGGCGCCAATAAAAACTCACGCTTAAATGTACGCTTTATTACCACCGTCGCTTGGCAGGCACATTTTGTGAAGAACATGTTTATTCGCCCGACGGATCAAGAACTCGACGACTTTGAGGTTGACTTTGTTGTTATGAATGGTGCAAAAACCAGCAACCCAGATTGGCAAGCACAGGGCTTAAACTCTGAGAATTTTGTTGCCTTCAACCTCACTAAACGCATCCAGCTCATTGGCGGCACATGGTATGGCGGTGAAATGAAGAAAGGCTTGTTCTCTCTTATGAACTATCTACTGCCACTTCAAGGCATCGCCTCAATGCACTGCTCCGCCAATATTGGCAAAAAAGGCGATACGGCTATTTTTTTTGGTCTCTCTGGCACCGGAAAAACCACCCTTTCGACCGACCCTGAACGCGCTTTAATTGGTGATGATGAACATGGCTGGGATGATGCCGGCGTGTTCAATTTTGAAGGCGGCTGTTACGCCAAAACCATCAATCTCGACCCACAGGCAGAGCCAGAAATTTATCAAGCCATTCGACGCGATGCTTTACTAGAAAATGTCGTGATACGTGATGACTCGAGTATAGATTTTGCCGATGGCTCCAAAACAGAAAACACCCGTGTTTCCTATCCGATTGAGCACATAGACAATATCGTAAAACCCCA
>NW_014591926.1:0-866 GCF_000485595.1 Priapulus caudatus | reverse complement strand
CTCTCTCTCTCTCTCTCTCTCTCTCTCTCTCTCTCTCTCTCTCTCTCTCTCTCGCGCGTGTGTGGGTCTCAGCTACGTTAACAACACGAACGGAAGTAGTGACGGTGTTTACTCCCTCCCCCCACACACACTCACCCTCCACCCCATCCCACCCCCACCCCACTCAACCCCCACCCCCACCCTACCCACCGCCTTCCACATGCAGAGAAATCTCACAACGTAGCTCGGCTATCGGGCGACTCCCTACATGCATGCAGCTTAAATTTTCCCACGAACAACCAAGGCTTCTTTCCTTCCTCTTAGCTGCCTCTGCTGCAGATTAACGGAGCACCGCATCCAACGGATATGAGAGCAATATCACAATATAGAGGCGGGCTTTCGCCGCAGTGGCTAGGTACCCAGACGCACTCTAACCAGACACAACTGTCGCTCATCGAACGGATTGTGATAACAGCAACACAGGTGCGGCGGCGATATTGTATATATCCACGCAGACTGTGGCGTATATGCTTGCTCCAACCCTACACCTTTTGATCAACCGCATCACATTACTGCGTCTGTGCGGCAGTACTGCCTATAGGCGACGGCGGTTATTTTATAGCGCGTACAGATGAAATAATAATGCTGCTGTTATCGAGCCCTGCTCTACTCGTGCGCTTTCTTTTATCATGCAAGTACTTCTCATCGTATTTTGCGTTTTGGTACTATACTTACCCACCCACGCGCGTGCTCACTCTCTCTTTTTCTCTCTCTCTCTCTCTCTTTCATTCCGTGTTTCTATCTCTCATACACAATTACACACACACACACACACACACACACACACACACACACACACACACACACACACACACACACACACACAC
>NW_014591925.1:0-866 GCF_000485595.1 Priapulus caudatus | reverse complement strand
CAAGTGCGTAAGGTCTTCGAAAAAATGGCAGAGATTGTTGATCGGCAGAATTCGGGCGATCCGGCTTACCGGAATATGGCGCCTAACTTCGATAACAACATCGCTTTCCAGGCTGCGCTTGATCTGGTGTTTAAGGGCCGTGACGAGCCAAATGGTTATACCGAACCGGTCTTGCATGCGCGCCGTCGTCAAGCTAAGGCGCAAATGCAGCGATAGGCCGCCGAAAAATTGGCAACTAAAACCGATCCCGTAACGCGTAATAACTCATTCCCAGCACCAATACTGGGTATCGCAGCCATGCCCCTCCGGGGAAAGGTCGGGTCGGTATCTTGCCAAATAAATCCATGCTTTGGTTTTCACCGGCTACCGCATCGGCCATGATCTTGCCACCGAGCGTCGCCAGGGCTACGCCATGACCAGAGTAACCCTGCGCGAAATAAATACCATTATTATTGAGTCGACCAAAATGCGGCATGCGATTGAGCGTCACTGCAAGCGTGCCACCCCAGGCGTAGTCGATGCGCTTGTCGGCTAGCCCAGGGTAGATTTCGAGCATGGGTTTGCGGACGAAGGATTTAATGTCTGTGGGGAAGTTTCTGCTGTAGTTTTCGCCGCCGCCGAACAGCAGGCGTTTATCCGCCGACATTCGATAGTAATTGACGACGAATCGTGAATCGGCGATGGCAATATCGCGTGGGTTAATTGATCGGGCCGTTGTATCGTCGAGTGGTTCAGTCGCGATGATGAAGTTGTTAATCGGCATGATTTTACCGGCCATACGGCCTTCTAGCCCTCCGAGATAACCATTACAGGCCAGGATCACTGAATCGGCTTCTACTATTCCATGGCTGGTCTTTACCCGATTG
>NW_014591924.1:0-866 GCF_000485595.1 Priapulus caudatus | reverse complement strand
GCAATACCACACTAAACACCTTTACCAATTTAAATGAGATTTCTAGTGACTTATATAAACGCTTTGTCGACTGGAATAATGACACAATACAAAATCACAAACCTATCCAGCAAACGCAGGGACTACCCGATTTACAACCAGGTTTTAGCAGCATAGATCACACGAAAGATAAACAAAAAGGTCGCACGCTCATCTTTATTGAAAATGCTACACAACTAACGCAACGCTTCCAGCAAGTAAAACTCGCATCCCTAGGTCGACTTACCGCAAGTATTGCCCATGAAATTCGCAACCCTTTAGCAGCCATCAATCATGCCGGACAGTTATTAGGCGAGACCTCTGAAAATGAAGCCGATAAAAATTACAAAATAATAAATACCCAAGCTAAAAGACTAAACGGCATTGTTGAAAATGTCTTACAACTCTCGAGGCAACAACGCGGCGCGCCAGAAGCAATTAATCTTCACTCTTGGTTAATACAGTTTCGTGAAGAGTTTATTGCCACACATAATTTACAGACTTACCAAATTCAAATAACAATCATCCCTGATACTATCGAAATATTTTTTGATCCCAGCCAACTACACCAAGTTATGTGGAATCTATGCTCTAACGCTATCAATCATTCTCAGGTGGAATTATCCAATATAATGATTAATATACATGGTGAAGTTGACCAAGAAGAAAAACAACCCTACATAGATATAATCGATAACGGCGTAGGCATAGATAGCGAAACTCAAGCGCATATTTTCGACCCTTTCTTTACCACCAGCACCGAAGGTACCGGACTTGGTTTATACATAACCAAAGAAGTGATAGAAAGTAACCGTGCTAAGATACGTCATTACTCGCCACCGAGTGGC
>NW_014591923.1:0-866 GCF_000485595.1 Priapulus caudatus | reverse complement strand
AGCACGATGACTACATTACTTAATAGTGGAAATTTCATGCAGAAATAAAAAAGCCACTTCAAAGAAGCGGCTTTTTTATTCAAAAAAAATAATCCTTTGCTACTAACTAAACACACCCTTCAAGGTAAAGAAGAACAGTATAGATAAAAGCGCGCCAGCAGGTAGTGTGACTATCCACGACATGAAGATATTTCGTATAACCGTCAAATTAAGCGCTGCCATACCTCGCGCTAAACCAACACCTAACACAGCACCCACTAAAGTATGTGTCGTTGAAATTGGCAACCCCGTGCCGGAAGCAAACACAACCGTAGTCGCTGCTGCCAACGTAGCAGCAAAACCCCGACTTGGGGTCAGCTCAGTAATTTGATTACCAACAGTCGCAATAACTTTTTTACCATACATCATCAAACCGACAACAATACCAACACCACCTAAAGCTAACACCCATAATGGCAAAGCTGACTTCGATGCTACCTGACCACCACTTTCAACGATACTCACCACCGCAGCAACTGGACCAATAGCATTAGCCACATCGTTTGAACCATGCGCAAATGCCATAGCACAAGCAGTAATCACCATCAGAACACTAAAGACACGTTCTACATTGGTAAAGTGAAAGTTTTTATCTTTTTTAGGATCATGTTGAATTCTATTCACATACACTTTACCAATGGCCATCACAACTAAACCACTACCAAATGCGTAAAGATATTGCTCTGTTGTCGTCAGGTCTAAACCAACGTGCTTCAAACCCTTCACCAAAGTAACTAACGCAATAATAAAACCAACAAGAAAAATGTAATACGGCACATATTTCTTTGCATTATCAAATGGATGCTCTGTATTCAGAATTAGCTTTT
>NW_014591922.1:0-867 GCF_000485595.1 Priapulus caudatus | reverse complement strand
GAGTGAGTGAGAGAAAGAGAAAGGGAAGAGGTAGGGGAATTAACAAGTGATAATAAATATATATTTTTATAAATATAATATTTATATATACACATCTGTATAACTTATATATATATATGTGACGTGTGTATTACCTGTGTGTGTGTGTGTTCATGCTTCAGTGAGGAGGGTACTATGATAATAGAGCAGTTGCTACAGTACGGTCCCGTAGTCGTTGGTGTCAACGCCGTCAGGTCCGTCTGGAACTTCTACGGTGGAGGTAGGTCACGTGACGCAATCAGCAGACGTAATCTGCTAACGTGCGTGTGTGTGTGCGTGTGTGCGTGTGTGCGTGTGTGTGTGTGCCCGCGTGTGTGTGCGCGCGCGCGCGTGTGTGTGTGCGTGTGTGCGTGCGTGCATTCATGTGTGCATGCGTGTGTGCGCGTGCGTTTGTAGATACCTATCATATAGTTGTGTTCCCCTTACATACCTATCATATAGTCGTGTTCCCGTTACATATCCATCATATAGTTGTGTTCCCCTTACATACCCATCCTATAGTTGTGTTCCCGTTACATACCCATCATATAGTTGTGTTCCCGTTACATACCCATCATATAGTTGTGTTTCCCTTACATACCCATCATATAGTTGTGTTCCCCTTATATACCCATCATATAGTTGTGTTCCCCTTACATGCATATCATATAGTTGTGTTCCCCTTACATACCCATCATATAGTTGTGTTCCGCTTACATACCTATCATATAGTTGTGTTCCCCTTACATGCATATCATATAGTTGTGTTCCCCTTACATACCCTATCATATAGTTGTGTTCCCCTTACATGCCTATAATATAGTTGTGTTCTCGTTACATACCCATCAT